>NC_057861.1:646075723-646233223 GCF_019393635.1 Dromiciops gliroides
TTGTTGGTAGAACTGTGAATTGATCCAACCATTCTGTAGAGCAATTTGGAACTATGCCCAAAGGGCTATGCGACTGTTCGTACCCTTTGACCCAGTAATACTGCTACTAGGTCTGTATCCTAAAGAGATCATAGAAGAGGGAAAAGGGCCCACATGTACAAAAATATTTATAGCAACTCTCTTTGTGGTGCAAAAGACTACCTCTTGTAGTCTCAGTTTTTCAATTTATAATAAAGGGTTAGGGGGCAGCTAGGTGATGCAATGGATATAGCACTGGCCCTGGATTCAGGAGGACCTGAGTTCAAATATGGCCTCAGACACTTGACACTTACTAGCTGTGTGACCCTGGGCAAGTCACTTAACCCTCATCACCCTGCCCCAAAATTAAATAGATAGATAGATAGATAGATAGATAGATAGATAGATAGATAGATAGATAGATAGATAGATAGATAATAGCACCTAGCTCCTGGGCTTGCTGTGAGGATTAAATAAGAAAATATTATTAAAATGCTTTGGAAACAATGTACTATATAAATGCTAAGTATTATGATGAATACAATGATGGTGATTATGATGATGATATAAAACAACCTAGGAAAATATATTTAACCTTACACTTAAGATACCATTACATACTTAGTAAGCTCCATATTATAAAGAAACACAGGATTTAGTAACATACTCAAAGGATGGTTAAGGAAACTTTTCACCTTAACACATTAAGGCTCTTTTCTCCCCAGAAAATTATTATTTTGTATTTAAGATCCAACTAGAGATGATAACTCACAAATCTCAGATAAATGGCAATGTCATTTCTCCCTGCCCCCCCCCCAAATTATTATTCATAGGCAAGGAAAGTAAAGCCTAAATCTCTAGAGGAATTGAGAATGATGTTAACAAATATTTTAGGTAGAAATATGGGGATAAAGTTTGGTGTTTAGTGAGTCCAAACATCCTGTGTTCCCTTCTTTAGACTAGGACATCAATTAGTAACTTTTCAACTAATAGAAAATGTGCTAAAACTTCTCTCTCTTTAACTCAAAATTCTTTTTTATTCCTGTTGGTTTTTTTTTTCCCTTTGTATTTCAGAAGCAGCTTTAAATCAATTCCACTTTGTCAATAGGTTGTGGTTAGGTGGTTATTTCATAAAGATATGGTTGTTGTAAGTGTGGGAATTCCCTACACCAAATAATTGTCTATTACTTAGTAGAATGTGATTTCCTTGTGGCGACAGTATTTTTTTTTTTGCAGTTTTTTGTATCCGTAGTGCTTAGCAAAGTGCCCTGGCACTGAACAAAGTGCATAATAAATGGTTGTTGATTAACAGCCCACTTATTTAGCACATAAGATTGAAGAAATTGCCAAATGAAGACACAAGTGTCTTGCCCAGAGTAACACAAGTAGGTTTAGAGGCAGAATTTAAACAGAGGTTTTTCTGATTCTAAACTTAGCATTTTACCCATCATACCATGCAACTGTGTTTGTTAATAAGATGGTAAATATAGGAATTACAGGAACATATATATCACCATCTCATCAGCATAAGGATTTCTTTTTATGGGAATACCCTCAACCAACTATCTATGACTTAGTAAATAACCCTTAATGAGATCCTGAGGCACATTGGGGTTAAATGACTCACAAAGCCATACAGATTGTGGATGTCAGAGGTGGGATTCAATTTCGGGGGGGGGGTTGTTTGTTTTTATTTTTCTATTTCTAAGAAAAGCACCCTATATATTATAGGCAGTTATGTGGTACAGTGGATAAAGTTTTGGGCCTGGAGTCACAAAGACTTGAGTTCAAATATAGCTTCAGATACTAACTAGCTGTGTGATGCTGGACAAGTCAGTTATATTCTGTTTTTCTCAACTGAGAGATTATTGGAATAATTACAGCACCTACACTGCACAGTTGTGTGAGGATTAAAGGAGATAATATTTATAAAAATGCTTAGCACAGTGCATGGGACATGGTTGGTGCTATTTTGTTGTTGTTAAGTTGTTTTAGTCTTGTCTGACATTTTTGTGGCCCCATTTGGGGTTTTCTTGACAAAGATATTGGGAGTTGTTTGTCATTTCCTTCTCTAGCTCATTTTACAGATGAAAAAACTGAGGCAAACAGGGTTGAGTGCCTTGCCCAGGCTTATATGGCTAGTAAGTGTTTGAGGCCAGATTTAAACATACAAAGAAGAGTCTCTCTGACTCCAGGACCAGCATTCTACCCACTGCACCACCAAGTTGCCCAAATTGGTACTATATAAATGTTTATTTCTTTCCATTTCTTTCCTTTCCCTGCTATGCCAAACTATCATACATCTTTTAATTAAATATAACTTGTATTACATTTCCAACTTTCTTCATGTTTTTCCACTCATCTAGAATGAATTCAGTATGTAGAAGTTAAATCCTATTAGTCCTTGAGGCCTGAGCTACAGGCCTTCATCTTCCCTTTTCCTACCATACTACTACACAAATAGTTTGAATTGCACAATTTAGCCAATATATACATGCATACATACACATACAGGTACACATTTACACATGGTGATCGAAGAGTCACGAAGGAGTTTCAATATTTAAAAACTCCTTTATTTTTTTGTTATATATATGTATATATGCATATAGAGAGAGGAGAATGGATTTACATAAGTGTGAAAAATTAAATCTCATAAATAGTGAAAATAAAGAAAAAATAGTTTTCAAAAAGTTATTAAAAAATCAGAGTTCTTTTTGACTTTTGGCCCACCCTGTGTTTATGTATGTGCATGCATATATGTATATGTGTGTATGAATATATACATATATATATGTATGTGTGTATAGATATGTATAGATATATGTGTGTGCATGTATATGTATGTATTGTTATTGTTGTTTGCTGTTTGTTATGTAAGAGGATGATGACATCTGGGTGATGTCATGACTTGCACTGAATTGGATTTAAGTGAGGGAAGCATGTGCAAGATCATCAACCTTACTCTTTCCTCCAGAGCCATCTGGGTCCCGTGGCAATATAAATATCAGAACAACTTGAGATGGCCCTGGATGTTTTTAAGGCAATTGGGGTTAAGTGACTTGCCCAGGGTCACACAGCTAGTAAGTGTCTGAGGTGAGATTTGAACTCAGGTCCTCCCAACTTCAGGACCAGTGTTCTATCCAATTAGCTGACCCATATATTTATATATGGATATATGTACATGTATATACACATATATAATATTATATATAAAACATATAAACAAGAAACAAAACATAATTTCTTGTGGGGAGGCAGGCTAAGCACCTGGGAGTCTTAGGGAAGTTGTTATTTAGAAGTTAGTACTTGAGTTGAACTTTGAAAAAACTTCTGGACACCTAGGTGCTGCAGTGGATAGAGTGACAGGACTAGAGTCAGGAAGACTCATCTACTCGAGTTTAAATCCAGCCTCACACACTTATTAGTTATGTGACCCTGGGTGAGTCACTTAACCTTGTTTGCCTCAATTTCCTTTTCTATAAAATAAGCTGGAGAAGGAAATGGCAGACCACTCCAGTATCTTTGCCAAGAAAATACCAAAAAAGAATTCCAAAGAGTCAGACAAGACTGAAAAAAAAACTGAACACCAACAATACAACTGCATTCTAAGAAGTGAGGTGATGATAAAGCAGCTATACATTTCAGGCCTCAAAAACAGCCTATGCAAAGATACAGGGATAGGAAATAATATGTCATATGAAGGAAGGGAATTTTCAGAAGGGGAAGTAACATAAAATTTTAATAGAAAGGTAAATTGGAGCAAGATAGTTAAGGGTTTTAAACATCAAACAGTCATTTGTTTTCATCCTGAAGGCACTAGGGAGTCATTGACATTTATCGAGCAGGAGACTTACATAGTCAGATCTTTACTTTAGAAGCATCACCTTTGCAATTATATGGAAGATGGATTGGAGGGGGCAGAAATCTGAGGCAGGGAGATCAGTTAGGAAGTTGTAACAGTCTGGGCAAGAAATGATAAAGGACTGAACTAGAATGGGGAGAGACAAGGGGAAATACTGAAATATACTAAGAAGGTAGAATGATCAAAATCTGACAAGTGATTAGATATATGGGGTGAAAGAGAGTAAAGTTATGATCAAAAGTGACTCAAAGAAATAGAACTTGGTTCTGCTTTGAACATGTAATCTCCAAGAATGCAAATCCTTTGAAATAATGAAAATTTTCTTTTTCTTTTTCTTTTCTTTTTTTTTTTTTGGTATTTGAAATGATTCTTAGGATTCAATAAATATTGACATGGATTATAATTGGTAAAAGGAGTGGTCCTGAACAGTACTCTGATCAATGACTGGTTTCAAATTCTATCTCTGACCCTTAACTGTGATGCTTCAGGCCACTCCCTAAGATACTTCTACTAAATCATAAGGAGTTTTGATGGAAAAAATTTCCCAGTGGAGTCCTACAATCTAATGACTCAGAACCTCTTTGTGTGTAATAGATAATAAAAATCACTCAATCAATACATTAAAGTTTAGGTCTTCCCATTGCTAAAAATAAGAAAAGAAAAAGGGGAGAAAAAAGAAAAGAAAGAAGAAAAAAGTTTCTTTAACTTGCATAAGAAGTTGTATTACATGGACACAATGACTTTGTTACTGTAGGTGACTTTGTTCTACTGTCACTGTTTTCTTGACTAATTAAATATTTATCTGGTGTAATAACAATAATTATAAAATGTAAGTCAGCAGCTGTTAGTGCACATATTTTTGTTGCTGACAAATTCAATTAGAGGTATGGCTAGCTAAACCAATCAGCAAAGCAGTAGCTCAGAAAAGGTCAACTCTGAATTATTGTTTCCCATAATCATTCCCCAAGCCATTAAGCCTATAAAATTCGATTGAAACTAAAGCCCATAAAAGTAAATTATAGAAAAACCTGTCCAGGTAGTTTGTGAACATTTCCCACATAGCTGACTTTGGTTAGTGTTGTATATCATAGATGTTCCTTAATTATGGTTCTAGAAGGTTTGCTGATTTTAGAATCATTTTAGTAGAATGAAAAGGGAACCAGATTTGGGGTGTCCAATAAACCAACTTTAAACCTTATCTCTGTTATTTAATAGTTACATGCAATTGGGCAAAATCATAGGAATACTGTCCTTCTCTGTTCTGTTTCCTATTTTGTCAAAAGAGGGAGCTGGACTAAATGACCTTGAAGGTCCCTCCCATTCCTAAAATCTATAACTTCTTCCATAAGAATCTCTCTCTCTCTTTTTTTTTTAGTGAGGCAATTGGGGTTAAGTGACTTGCCCAGGGTCACACAGCTAGGAAGTGTTAAGTGTCTGAGGTCGAATTTGAACTCAGGTACTCCTGACTCGAGAGCCAGTGCTCTATCCACTGTGCCACCTAGCTGCCCCATAAGAATCTCTAACACAGGAACCAAAAACATTCCTTTGATGTTCAACTTGACAGCCAGTTTACAATGTTTAATTAAAAGTAATAAGAAGATAGTGGAATAAAGTGTAGGACCCAGCTGAAGTCTCCCAACATTCTCCTCTAAATAATTTAAAATAATGCCTTGGGCAGCTAGGTAGCAGAGTGCATAAAACAGTGGCCATGGATTCAGGAGGAATTGAGTTCAAATCTGGCCTCAGACACTTGACACATACTAGCTGTGTGACCTTGGGGAAGTCACTTTACCCTTATTGCCCAACCAAAACATTTAAAATAAAAATAATGCCTCGATTCAAAATTTGGGCATAGCTGACAAAAGTTTAGATGGAGATATTTTTCCAGCCTAAGACAATGTGGGAGGCTTGCAGAAGCAAGTGGCATGGGCACAACCATGTAGGGTGGTAGGAACACTAGCAATAGGCCTTGCATACAGACACCAAAGCAGCAGTAGCAGTAGCCTCAAGAGCTCTCATCCCAGAGACAGTAAGAAAGTCAGAAAACCGATCAGAAAAAGTATACAGGGAACCCTTTCTTAGCACTAGGTGCAGGTAGCATTAATTAGTAATTCTATTGCCCATAAACAGCTCTGGGTGCAATTCCAGAAGAAGCACTTATGATTGATCGATCACAAGGAAGCAGGGTCCTTATTCATAATTCCAGGTCCTAGAGGAGTGCCAGTATTTGTAGCAACAGGGGAGCAGGGGCCCTTCCTGGATAAAGATCAGAGTGTATAAAAGAAGAGCAGTGATCACACCTCTCCAAGGATCACACCACTTTGGAACCACTGAAAACTTGCAACCCCCCCAAAACTAGCTGTGAAAATAGCAGCATGAAAAAGCCTGAAGCTTAATAACACTGCCTTGCCATAGCCCTGTGAGCAAAGTCCAACTTTATCATGAAGTTCAACATCAAAAAAAAAAAAAAAACTGGGGAAATGAGCAAACAAATAAACAAAAAAATATAACTTGACTATAAAAAGTTACTAAGATATAAATTTAGAAGACAAGAATGTGAAAACAGCTACAAGCAAGGCATGAAAGAAAAATGTTAATTGGACCCAAGGCCAGCTAGAATTCCTGGAAGTTAAAGAAAGAGATAGGCGTATCAGAAGAAAATATGAAAAAATAAATTACAGTGATGCAAGAAATTGTGAAAAGAGAATTAACAACTTGGTAAAAGGGCACAAAAAAGTAATGATGAAAATAACACATTAAGCAGAATTGGCCTAATGGCAAAAGAGGCACAAAAATTAACAGAAGAAAAAAACTTCTTTAAAAATAAAATAGGGGGGCAGCTAGTTAGCACAATGGATAAAGCACCAGTCTTGGATTCAGGATGAACTGAGTTCAAATCCAGCCTCAGACACTTGAAACTTACCAGCTGTGTGACCCTTGGCAAGTCACTTAACCCTCATTGCCATAATAATAATAATAAGAAGAATAATAAGAATAATAATAAGAAGAAAACAAAAAAGAAAATAGGAAAAAGGAGGTAAAAAATTTCCTGAAGAAAATAACTTAAAAAGGAGAATTGGTCAAATGGGAAAAGAGGCACAAAATCTCACTAAAGAAAATAATTCCTTAAAAAAAATTGAGGGGCAGCTAGGTGGCACAGGGGATAGAGCACTGGCCCTGGAGTCAGGAGGACCTGAGTTCAAATCTGGCCTCAGACACTTAACACTTACTAGCTGTGTGACCCTGGGCAAGTCACTTAACCCCAATTGCCTCACTAAAAAACCAAAAAAACAAAAACAAAAATTGAAGTGGGGGGGGGGGGCAGCTAGGTGGTGCAGTGGATAAAGTGTTGGCCCTAGATTCAGGAGGACCTGAGTTCAAATCCGGCCTCAGACACTTGACACTAACTGTGTGAACCTAGGCAAGTCCCTTAACCCTCATTGTCCCACGCAAAAGGAAAAAAAAAAATTGAATTGGGTAAGTAGAATCCAATGACTCCACAAGACATAAGGAAATATCAACAAAGTCAAAAGAATTAAAAAATAGGAGAAAATGTAAATTATTTGAATATTTCAAATATCCCACCTACATGGAGAATAGGTCAAGGAGAAATGATTTAATAATTATTGGACTACTTGAAAACCATGGTCAAAGAAAGAACCTAGACATCATATTTCAAGAAATTATAAAGGAAAAATGCCCCATCATCTTAGACCCAGAGAAAGAGCAAGAATCCACTGGTAACCTCTCATAAAAGATCCCCCACACACACACAAATCCCAGGAATGCTATAGTCAAATTTAGAGCTACCAAGTCAAGGAGAACAATTATCAAGCAGCCAGAAAGGAGCAATTCAGATATTGTGGAACTGCAGTTAAGACAATCCAAATATTTTGGAACCACAGTCAAGAGCACAAAAAATTTAACAGTGTCCATAGTAAAGGGGTAGACAGCATTGAATTTGATATTCTGGAAGGCAAAGGAGTTAGGATTACATCCAAGTAAAATTTACCCAGCAAAAGTGAGTATAATCATTCAAGGGAAAAAATATATTAAATAAAATATAGGCCTTTCAAACATTCTTGATGAAAAGACCACAGTTGATTAGAAAATCTGATATTCAAACAGAAGATCAAGAGAAACATAAAAAGGTAAAGGTAAACATAAGGGACTCAATAAGATTGAACTATTTCTATTCATATATGGGAAGATGATACATGTAACACCTTAGATCTTTATCATTATTAAGGCAATTAGGATTCTACATAGACAGAGGCTATGGCGGGGGGGGGGGGAACTGATAGTGTTTGGACGATCTTCCCCTCCCCCAAAAAATGAAGGAGTGAGAAAGAAGAATGTAGTGGGAAAAAAGGGGAGAGGTAGAATGGCGAAATTTTTTTTTTCTCAGATAAAAGAGGCAAACAAGAAAGAACTTTTACAGGGGCAGCTAGATGGCACAGTGGATAGAGCAACGGCCCTGGAGTCAGGAGTACCTGAGTTCAAATCTGGCCTCAGACACTTAATACTTACTAGCTGTGTGACCCTGGGTAAGTCACTTAACCCCAATTGCCTCACTAAAAAAAAAAAAGAAAGAAAGAAAGAAAGAAAGAAAGAAAGAAAGAAAGAAAGAAAGAAAGAACTTTTACAGTAGAGAGGAAAATATAATGGGGGTGAGGCGGGGCATAGCTATAGCAGGTATTGATGAAACTCACTTTTCATTTGACTTGGTACAAAGAGGAAAGACACTAGATGGATAGATGGATTGATGGATAGATGTGATGGAGAAGGCTAAAAGGTTTAACAGATAACCTATCAACTGTAGCTAAAAAGAGTTAACACATATAACCTAAGATCTGAGCTCTAATCAATAGTAGTTAAAAGGGTTAACAGAAAAAGTAAGGTTTGTGTTCTTATCAACAGCTTAGTAACAGAGGGTTTATGTCCCTATTACCAATACTATCAACAGAAGCTTAGTAACCACATACCATTAACCATTAAAGCCATTAATATTCCCACATGACAGGACACCTAGAAACCAGATCCTAAAGTAAAGAGATATCATAAACAGAGAGACCCTTTGGCTCTGACAATTCTAAGCATGTCTTTATGAACATGCACAGAAAAAACCAAATTTATCCTTAGGTTCACCTTATGATGTGTAAACCCCAAAAACACACCCCTGGGGGAAAAGGTACTTGCCTTAAAGGATGTCATAGTACTCCTGGAAGTCTAAAATTAGATTTGAGCCTCCCATGAACTTCCCACAAGGAAGAGATTAAGATAATGAGGAGATAACCTATTTTCCTCACTATAAATATAACCATTTTCCTCTCCCTATTCAAGACACCTATTGGTGTCTCCCTGTGGTCATCACAGTCTGCTAATAACACTTAGGAAACTGAGTCACTGAGTCTTGTAATTCTTTGGAACACCTCACGATCAATTTGATCAATTAAATCCATCCCTACTTCATTTTGATGGATGGATGGACAATTGGGTTTGGAAATTTATATTACCCAATAGGGAAATATGAGGGGAAGGAGAAAAGAAAATGGGAGTGAGTGATAAAAGGAGAGGCATTTTAAGGGAATCAGTGGTCAGAAGCAAAACAGACTTTTGAGGGAGTACTGGATAAAAGGAGAAAGAATGATAAACAAAAGAAAATGAAATGGAAAGTAAAGCACAGCATTCATAATTGTGAATGAGGGGCAGCTAGATAGCTCAGTGGATAGAGTACTGGCTCTGGATTCAGGAGGATCTGAGTTCAATTCTCACTTCAGATCATTACTCGCTGTTTGACTCTGAGCAAGTCACTTAACCACAATTGCCTTAAAAATATATCCAGGCCCAGCTCCAGTCATCCTCATATATATCTTGTCCCTGGACCCAGATGACTTTGGAGGAGAAAGTGAGGTTGGTGACTTTACAAAGTTCTCTCTCCCTTAAATCCAATTCAGTTGAAGTCATGACATAATCCCGATGTCATGGTCCTCTTTGAGAACAAAAGACAAACAACAACAACTGTGAATGTGAATTAGATAAATTCAATCATAAAATGAATAGCAGAATGGATTAGAAAAAAGAATCTAACAATATATTATTTTTAAAAAGATGCGCTTGAAACAGGAGGACAAACACAGAGTAAATATAGGGGGCTGAACCTGAAAAGGCAGGGGGTGGCAATCATTATCTCACACAAAGCCAAAGCAAAAATAAACCTAATTAAAAGAGATAATCAAGGAAACTATATTTTGCTAAGAGATACCATAGGTAATGAAATGATATAAAAATTTTTACACCAAGTACCTCTGAGAAAGACCTCACCTCTGTAATATATAGGGAACTAAGTCAAATTTATAAATAAAGAGCCATTGTCCAATTGATAAATGTCCATAGGGATATGAACAGAAAGTTTTCAAAGAAGAAATCAAAGTTCTCTATAGTCATATGAAAAAATGTCCTACATAAGTAATTAGTAGAGAAATGAAAATTGAAAAAAAAGAACCTCTGAAATACCCCCTCATACCTATCAGAAATGATAAATGTTGGAGGTGATGAGAGATAAAAATAGGTACACTAATGAATTGTTGGTGGAGTAGTAAACTGGTGCAACAATTCTAGAGAACAACTTGGAACTATACCCAAAGGTCTATAAAATGGTGCATACCTTTTGTCCCAGACATACCACTATCAGGCCTATACCCCAAAAAAAATTCAAAAAAAAAAAAGAAAAAAGAAAAGCACATATTTGTACCAGAAATTTGCAGCAGCTCTTTTTTGTGATAGTAAAGAATCGGAAATTGAAGGGATACTCAGCAATTGGAGAATGGTAGAACAAGATATGGCATATGATTGTGATGTAATACATTGTGCTGTAATGAATGTTGAGGGGAATGGTTTCAAAAAAATGAACTGATGCAAAGTGAAGTGAAGAAAACTGGGAGATCATTGCATGTAGTAACAACAATTTGTAATGATCAATTGTGAAAGACTTAGCTGTTCTGATCAACACATTGATCCTAGGCAATTCCATAGTCCTCATGATGAAAAAATGTTATCTACAACTAGAGAAAGAACTGATGAAATTTGGGTACAAATTGAAGTATAACACTTCAGTTTATTTTTCTTGCCTTTTGTGATATGGATAATATAGAAGTGTGTTTTGCATGATTTCATAGCTATAACTAATATCAGTTTACTAGCCTTCTCCTTGGTTGAGGGGAGGTAGACGAAGGAGGAAGAGAATTTGGAACAAATTTTTTTTTTAAAGTTAAAATAAACAAATAAATAAATGAACAAATAGATAGATAGATAAATGGAAAAATAAATAAATGGATAAATGAATGCATGAATGAATGAATAAATGGTAAATTATTTTTAGAATTTGATTAAAAAGGAGTTTGCCTATAAATATCATTTTGGAAAAAATATTACTTATGGGTTACATTTCCAACTTGTAGATTTAAGGAATATAATACACCACTAAATATATTGTTCTTTAAAAACATTTTTATACTAAGTTTAAAAGTATTATCTCTTCATCTGAAAAATGCTTTTTGAAGCCTTAGAGAAAATATGAGAGTAGAAGGTCCAAAAGACAGGCTTCAAATGAGAAACTAGAGGATTGGTGAGCTAAATACTTAGTTTTGCAAGGACATAAAATTTCCACAAGATCCAGGGTTGCATATAGCCAGTCAGATGGAGTCTTAGATTCTGATTTTGCCCTCACCAAGAATAAAAGGGAAAACTTTCTCACTTCACTGCCTGGAGATATTCATCAAAGGAGGGTAAAGATTCATTGCTAACAATAATGTTCACAGCCATTGAAAAAGGAAATGATTTACAACTGAACTTTGGAAGAAGGAAACACATCCTCTCTTGTTTTTTGGAGAATTTATCACTGAAGAAGGGATGATAATTTTTCCACCATTTGTTTCTTATGCACTAATAATATTGCTCTGACAAAGTAAATTTCCTAAAGTTCAAAAATACATTGTGGACTCTTCTTTTTGTATTCTTAGTCACTGACATGAGTCCTAATGAAAAAGATGTATAATTATCTTTGCAAACTAGTCATTACTTTTAATACATTTCACATATGCTAGTTTTAGCCTTCAGTTGATGACACACATACATATATAAATATATGTATATATTTATGTATGCATGCATGCATACATACATACATATATTATTTAGGTCCCCCACTGCAGAATAGCAGAAAATTGCTATAACTAGGTAGGTTGATCAGGCTTTTGGTACTAAATGGTAAAAAAAATTAGTAGGGAAAGTTAGGTGGCATAGTGCATAGAGTGCTGGACCTGGAATCAAGAAGACTCATATTCCTAAGTTCAAATCTGACCTCAAACACTTCCTAGTTGTGTCATTCTGGGCAAGTCATTTAACCCAGTTTGTTTCAGTTTTCTCATCTATAAAATGACCTGGAAAAGGAAATGGCAAACCACTAAAGTATCTTGGCCAAGAACACCCCAAATGGGGTAAAAAAAGAGTCAGACACAACTGAAAAACAACGGAAAAGCTAAAATTTAGAGATGCTTATTTAACAATAATAATTAGGTAAAATTAGGAAAATACAAGATAATGACTTTCTTCTTTTAATAATTATAGCTACTATTTGTATAGCATGTTAAGATTTATAAAGCATATGTATATCATATATGTGTATATCAATCATATATATGTATGTGTGTATACACACACACAGACACACACACACACACATATATATAATCACATTTTAGCCTCAAAAATCTCTTTTATGTAGGGAATATTATTACAAAATAATAAACCAAGTATGATAAAATAAAGGATAATGTGAAATATTTATAGAGCACTTTGAAAATATTAAAGGCTATAATTACTGTCATTGTTATTATTATTTTTGTTATCATTTTTAATGTTACAGATCAGGAAACCAAGGCAGAGTGATTTATCTAGACTAAGCTAATACATGGCAAAGTCTTGTCTTCCTCAATACAAGTCTAGCACTTTATTCTGCTCTCTCTCCTATATCCTATACTCACAGTCACACTTCAGAAGAATTTTTTCCTAAACCCAATCACAAACTTCCTCCCTTCCTCGGTCACAAACATTGTTAATATGGTACTTATGGCTCAAATCAGACACTTCTCCTGGTTTCAGTTTCCTCGTCTCTAAAAGGAGCATGTTGGACTAAGTGGCCTCTAAGGTTATCACAATTAATTCTGTATTACATTTCATTTATGAAAAATGAAAATGTGTTATGTAAATGGGGTCAAAAGTCACTTAAGAGACAAACACAAAGAGAAGCAAAGAATGCATAATCAGTATTTCCTTTTGAATTACAGAAGAGAATTCATTAAGTGTAGCTGCAGCATTTTATAGATTGAGTAACAGTAAAGATTTACATTGACTGAGTTTTATTTTAGCCATAGGAGTGAAGCAAATAGGAGAGAAAGAGAGAGTGTTGAATTCCCACTTTGCAAATGACTTCTTTCATTAATTGTTTTCTACTCCCAATAATTCACTATTATAGAGCAGCAAACCCATTGAATTATATGCTTATAATTATGTTGTTCCTTTATCATGTTTTATGCCTCAGTATTTTTATGGTTATGAAAAATCTAATGGTAGTTTATACAAAATTTTCCTTTTAGACACAGTTTTGTGTTAATGTGACATAGTCATAATTACAGATCATATATATTAATGGAAAGAGCACTACTTCTGTTATGAATGGATCTAGGTTCATATATAGCTCTGTATAGTTTCTGAAAAAGTCATTTTATCTCTCTATTCCCCAATTTCATCACTTGACATAATGGGGAAGTTTAGCTAGATATTCTCTGAGGCCCTTACAGCTTAAAATTCTATGATACTGGCAGACTATTTAGTCTTGACTAATATTATTTGCAATAATGCCCTTAAAACATTATAATTCTGCTCTTCCTAGAACATCCTTCAAGGCAATGCCTGGGAAGAAGCTTAGGTTAACCCTAATTCCTTTGTCTAATTTAAGCTAAATAACCTTAATAGAAGTATAACCATGGACCATCCTAGAGATTGTGCTTGGACATAGCCCTAGGTGCTGGCTATTTTCTTTGACACATATTCTGACTGAGACACTTCCCATGGTGTTTGACCCTGCAGTTTGGCTAGTCCTCATCCATGTTCCAGGGCTGGGCCACTGATAGTGATATATGAAAAGTTCAACCACAAGGGCAATGCCCTGATTGGTAGGAGCTTCATTCACAAAATGAGGCATCAACTTTAAGGTCAATCTGGAAACATTTAAGTTGATTTAAAAAAATGTTTAGCTCAAAGTCTCTACAAATTATCATTTTCCCACTGATTATCCTACTACTTCATTTCTTTGGAAAAGGATGATTTATCTTATTCACAGAGTTCCATGATCAATCAATTACTTTTGCCTTTCCACTAGGTAAGTATAACTCTGTACTTTTCCATTGCTCTGAATCTCTGAGGAGATGGGTTATAATGTTCATAACTGTGAATGATAGACTTTTTTGTTTCATTTTGAGAAATATCATCCAGACTCATCTTATATTTGTGAGTTGTCATCTCTGGCTATATATTAAATAAGAGGCTTGGGAACTCTTAAGGGTCAAAGGGCCCCTCTGTTCATTTTCCTTCTTGGATTTTGCTGAATTCTTTTCTTCATATACTAGCCCTGGGAATCCTTTGATGAATTAACGTGCCAGTTCTTCATACCTCAGGCCTATCTAAGCAGTCATATCCAGAGCTATTAAAAAATTAGATTTCTTATAGAGATAGATTTTGAACTTTTATGCTTCTGAAATTTGCTGCCTAAGAACGTAGCTTCCATTTATAACATTCTAACTATGTAACTAATATCCCCTGCCATGCTGTTTCATCAAAAGCTGTGTTTTTAAGGAACTAGGCAGCTAGGCAGCACAATGGATAGAGAGCTGAGCCTGAAGTCAGGAATATCTGAGTTCAAATTCAGCCTCAGATAATTACTAGCTGTGCGACTGTGAGCAAGTCACCACAGACTTCTATTTGTTACGGTTTCTTTAACTCTAAATAATAATATCTACTTCCCAGAGGTGTTGCAAGGATCAAAAATGATAATATTTTCAAAGCAGTCAGCATAGTGCCTGGCACATAGTAGGAGCTATATATGCTGGTTATCACTATTATTCAAATATTGAAAGTCACCTTTGAAATTCAGATTATTATCTTATCTATTTTTATAACACCATTATATTTAGGACTTAATAAGCTATATAAATAGTATGAATGGAGCTCTCTATTGATCAGATGAGTTCCTGTTTGAAAATTCTCCCATTGTCTACAATTTCCTCTGAAATTACCATAAATTGTCCAACATATCCCTTCATGAATTCAGACATTTTATTTTGCCAATACATATAAATGTATACTGCATACAAAGCACTGTATAAAATGCATAAAGACTTAATTATTATGCAAAGTGCTCTTTCCAGTGACATAGTGTTTTCCATTGGGGTGACACATAGAAATGAAATAGGCAAAATCTTTTTTTTGTGGGGGAAACATAAGATCCTTTCTGAAATGAATCAGGGAGTAAAAGTTATATGATTTCATCCAAAAACATATTACACTTCACATGTGTAATATTCTGGTTGTCAATATGCCAAGAATATACATAATGCTATCTATAGGACCTATATTTCTGTGACTGAATTCCTTAGGGTATGTCCCCTGCAATGGGACTGCTGAGTTAAAGGGTATGTTTGATAAATTTCTTCCATATTTTTTTGCGAGGCAATTGGGGTTAAGTGACTTGCCCAGGGTCACACAGCCAGTAAGTGTCAAGTGTCTGAGGTCAGATTTTTCTATATTTTCAAATTAATTTCCATAATATTTAAACTAATTCACAGTTCCATTGCTTATATGTCAAATTTATTGTCTTAAAAACTGCTACCAGTAGATTATAAGACTGTATAGAAATTAATGGGAAATACCCCAAGCAACAACACTACAAAACTTGTTTAAAACCTAAAACAAAATGAAATTTGAAGACTAGTATATTAGGAGAGTATGATCCATTCTGTGTTCATGTTGTACTTTCCCTCAAACTTTTTTTAGTGAACTTTGCCTGAATCTTTCTTTTGTCCATTTTACAGTTTACTGTGCATTATGCTAATCTAATGGGGAGGGGAGTAGCCAAATAGTCCCATTATTTAAAACATGCATAATTATTCTCTGCCAGCTGCCAATTTAACATGTGGATCTTTAGAACACGGTTTTGGTCATGAGGTACTATGTGATGATGAAAGAATTAACGTTAGCTCAGGAACTGAAATATGGATGATCCAATAGAACCTGACATGTAAATGAGTATGTATAGAAAAGTGTTGATCCAAAAATCAGTCACTCTCTTTCTTCCCTATTCACTTTTGAGTGAAAAGGATTTCTTTCAATTGCTTGCTTTGCTTTGCTTTGCTTTGCTTTGGTGTGTGTGTGTGTGTGTATTCGTTTAACCCCACCAGGACAATTGCTTTTTAGTTTGTATTTGTCTTCCCTTGTCTTAGGTGAATGAGTATTAGCAGATGGAAGAAAAAAGACAATTTCCCTGAGCATGTCATCAGTTTCAGGGATTATTGATCCTTCTTGATGGAGAGAAATATTGGCTACAGACTCTAGAAAGTCACTGAGCCTCTGAGTACAGCATATTATTGGGTACTTCATAAGGACTCAACAAAGAGAGAAGAGGACTTTTTGTGATCATGGTTGAGAAGTACCCCTTGATCACAACTGATACCTATACTTGTAATTTAAGTGTGAGCTTGCTGTACAACAGAAGTTGAATAATTTGCCTCAGAGGGAGATAGGTTGCAACATTTATATATTTCAATACTCTATCCCCCAGCAGACTATAAGCTTCATGAAGGAAGGGATTCTATCATTATGTTTTTCATTTTTTTATCCTCAGTGTTAAATATAATGTATGGTACTCAGAAGGACTTTAATAAATATTTGTTGAATAAATGAAAAATAAGAAAATGATAGTTTACTGATAAAATATTGTATTGGTAATATCCTTTTATTTAACTTTAGATAATTTCTTTATCAATGTTGATTATAAAAGTTATTTTAAAGATGCATTTTTCTATAACTGAAACTTTAATTGTCACGATGCTTCATCTTTCCATCTTTCTTATCATCAAATGATTTGTATTTCCCATTAGGAAATTTTCTCACTTCAATTTCTCTAAGTTTTTTTTTCAGGGTAAGTTAGTTATTAAATACATATAAGGCATTTCAAAATGTTAACATCTCTACATGTTCTGAGCTTATGTACAAAACTACTTGCAAGTAGTAATTTTCTGTCACTAGACAAGTTTAATGAAAGGTTGGTTAATAATCCTTTGAAGAGAGAGAATGTAAATATTTTGGTAGTGTTGTAGCTAAATTAGAATAAGTATTAATTATAGTGTATTTAAAACCATCAAACTCTGCATCAATACTGCACTGGAGTCATGACCTTGTCCAAGCAGGGACTCCTTTGAAAGATAAAAATTAGAATCTCTCTATGTCATTTCAGTCAGTGTGATTTTTTTTCAGTCCTCTTTTATATTCTTTGTGAGGAGCTCCCTCACAATTAGACTAAAGCCTTCAGCATTTTGTGGGATGTCAGAGTATAAAGGAAAGAGCATTGGACTTGGAGTTAGAAGAAATCTGGTTTTGAATCCTGCCTCTGACACTCAATAGCTGCTAGTACTACCACCACTATGATTACTATTATTATTTAGCTGGATGACCTTGGATAAAAGGCAATCTCTTTGAGCATGAATTTCTTTCTATGAAAATGAGGGGGCAGCTAGGTGGCGCAGTGGATAGAGCACCGGCCCTGGAATCAGGAGTACCTGGGTTCAAATCCGGCCTCAGACACTTAACACTTACTAGCTGTGTGACTCTGGGCAAGTCACTTAACCCCAATTGCCTCACCAAAAAAAAAAAAAAATACGGGAAAATGAGGGTGATGATAATATTAACACCAACCCAAGGGGTTTGGGAGGTTCAAATGAGAATTAATAGGCAAAACTAAATGAAGCAGTGATGTGTCATGTAGGCCTGGAGTCAACAAAACCTTAGTTCAAGTCTAGACTCAGACGATTACTAGCTGTGTGAGGCTGGGCAAATCAATCAACCTCTGTTTAGTTCAATTTCCTCATCTGTCAAATGGGGATGAGAATAGCACTTACTTCCCAGGGTTGTTGTGTGGATCAAATCAGATAATATTTATAAAGTGCTTAGCATAGCACCTGGCACATGGCATATACTTAATTAATGCTTAAAAAATAAAAAGCACTAATTGAAGTGTCAGCTATTACCATTCTTCTTATTGTGGAGTTTCATGATCTATACACAGCCTTAGGGTATCACTGGGAGAGTATTGGTATCCAAAAAAAGGTTTCTTGGTTTCTTGTGTGTGTCAAGAGCAACTTGAACTGTTGAAATGATTTATCAAATGCAATCCTGCCTCCTTTCTTTATTCTACTTGAAAATAATAATAATAGCAATTGCATAGCACTTTAAGGTTTGAAAAGTGCTTTACAAACATCTCATTTGATTTTCACAATAACCCTGAAATGCAGGTGCCATTGTTTTCCCCATTTTGCAAAAGAGGAAACTGAGGCAGGCCTAGGTTAATTGATTTGCCCAGGGTTATACAGCAAGTAACTATCTGAGAGTAGAATAGAACTCAGGTCTTATTGACTCCAGCACCCTATACACTGTGTCAACTAGATGTTGTTTATATTTCAATGTATATCTACAGGTCATAGAAGAGTGAATTTAGTGCCAAAAGAGACCTCACAGGCTATCTAGTATACCTTCTTCATTTTACAAATGCAGAAACTGAGTTCCAAAAAGGAAAAGTGATTTCTTCAAGGTAACAATAGTAGCAAATTTAAGAGTTTCGTGGTTTTAATTCAGGTCTTCAGACTCCATACACTTTCTTTTTTGTTGTTTTTGTTTTTTGGCAGGGCAATGAGGGTTAAGTGACTTGCCCAGGGTCACACAGCTAGTAAGTCTCAAGTCTCAAGTGTATAAGGTCAAATTTGAACTCAGGTCCTCCTGAATCCAGGACAGGTGCTATATCCACTGTGCCACCTAGCTGCCCCGTTCCATACACTTTCAACTCTACTCCATTCCCTTTTTTTGTGTGTGTGAGGCAATTGGGGTTAAGTGACTTGCCCAGGGTCACACAGCTATTAAGTGTTAAGTGTCTGAGGCTGAATTTGAACTCAGATCCTTCTGAATCCAAGGCTGGTGATCTATCCACTGCGCCACCTAGCTGCCCCCATTCCCTTTTTAGATAGGTGCATGTCCAAGTGAACTAAGTAGGTCTCCTTCCTCTATTTGTTGTGGTTTCTGTTATTTTTACATGGATTGTTAGCTGCCATTGATTTTATAATTCACAACTGAGTAGTCCATTAATCTTTATTCATTTTCATATCACTTTTAACGCGAGTATCAGGCTCTAGGAAGCAAGAAGCTCAAAACACTTTCATAATCTCTATAAAATTAGTCTGCTCAACTTCCACTTTATAGGAAACAGTGGTGCTATAATCAGTCAGTAATGGAGTCAGGTGTCTGTCTCAAATCAAAAGAAAAATAGGCATAGCAAATTTTAAAGCCCAGAATTGAAAATGATTTTACAGTTTAGCTAATCCAAACAAGAATCCCTTCTCTAAACTCAACTAAAACGTTATCTAGCTTTGGTTATGAGTAGGAGTACATTCCATCCCAAGGCAGCCCATTACATATTGTACAATTCTAATTGTTAGAAAATTTTACTTACATCAATTCTTAATTTATCCATTTGCAAGTTCCACCCATTACTATGAATTCTGCCTTTGAATGACAGGCAGAATGAATCTACCTTTGTCCATGGGACTGCCTTTCAAGTCCTTGAAAATAGCCATTTTCTCCCATATGAATGAAAAACCAAAGCTTACACACAAGACCCAAGGTCAGCCTGTCTCTACCTCTAGGTTATGCCAGCAGGGGGCAATATCTGACTTTTCCTAACAAATCTGAAAGGTTTCTAATCTGTTCATTTAAAACCAGCCTAAGGAGACTTCCAGAGCCTGGCTCATTATTAGTTTGGCTGCAGGATGATTAGGGTTTTTGTTTGTTTTTGTGATACCTACATTCAAACTTTGTCTTCCAAGTCAAAGAAGAGTATTTGCATTGGTGGAAGGAACACTAACCAAATCACAAAGCATTGAAGTATGCATAGTATTATTTAATTCATTAGAGCATTTATTAATCTCCTACTGCATGCCAAACTTGTAGCTAGTTGCTAGGTAGATAAAGACAAAATGAATAGTGACCACCCTCAAGGTGAAATAATGTATACATAAAGAAAATCACAAAATCCATATAAGCTAACTACAAAATAATTTGGGAGGAGCACTAATCACATGAGACATCAAGAAAATTGCTTATGTAAGGGTTAGCATTTGAGCAGAGTGTTGAAGGCAGTCAGGTAGAATGCTTTCGGGAGGGAGAAGCATAATGGACCTAAGGGAAGACTTCAAAATAGGACAGAAAATGTCTATCATGTGAGATAGGAAGTAGATCAGTATAACTGATAGAAATGCCTACCTTCTGAATGAATAATTCCCTAGTTCTTTATCTGATGTTCCACTCTGAGGTTTTTTGTTAATGATTATTATTTATATAAGTGCTTATTACATGGTGTGTATTTTTGATCCCTGGGCAATTTGATCTTGGAATAAAAACCCTGTCCAAAACGTATTGTTGTGATCAATGTTTAATTCTCACCAAAGAGGAATACACAATAGTCAATATCCAGATTTTAACTAGCTAAATAGATTTCCTCGAATTTTTGTCAATTTTCTCTCAAGTGAAGGACAGAATACATTTTCCTTCTTATATATTTTCTATGATTGAAGCTGTCATGAAAACAGGACTATGACTTTCCAAGTACACTAATAGCAGTTATCATCCAGAAACCCTCTAGCACCTTGGTTGGATACACTTATAATGTACTTCCCAAGATTTTTCAGAGCTATGACTGATAATTTCCCACAACATGGACTGCAGTATTCTACCTGTGATCCAGAGAGGTTACTAAGTTAAATGCAGTATTTCCTCAAAACAAGGAAGTTCTGGTTCTCTCATAAAGGAAGACATCAGGATTAGGGATGCTGAATTAAAAAAAAAAAAAACACTGACAAGAAGGCTATGAAAGTGAAACAAGCCCACAAAACCTTCACCACTTCTGCTGTGACAGAGAAATAGATACAATCGATTTCAGCATCCCATTAGTCTAGCAAGCAGACCAAGAAATGTGTTGTCTGCAATAAATGAAACATTCCTCTGGAGGTTTGGACCTGGTAGAATAAATACAAGGTTGGGACTGCGGAGGGAGGAGATCCCCCCTCTCAAGTCAATTCACTTTTATCACTGACAGGAACTTAGTTTTTGGTTCCTGAAAATCTCCAGTTTGGAAATGATTATTTCCACAACACCTTTCAGTTTCAAATTTAATGTGAATCATTCTTCCTAACTTTACATACATCTTAAGTCCAAAGAGAGCTTCCTTTTGTCATAAAAAGACCAAGAATGGAATGAATATATTGTTGTCCCTAAAATTGTGCCATATATTTTTTCTTTGAGAGCAAAATGTGGAGACTATCAGAGTTATTCCAAATGAAGCAATAAGTTATTAGTTGGAAGATAAAAGTGTGGAAGCTCTTGATGAATATATGATATATATGGCATCAAGCAAAACTCTTATCTATTTGTTTTTAACATAATGTGCTTCTGCTACAAGGTATTAACTCTTTCTTGGACTTGGACACTGAGAGAGCCCACTGTCATTTACACAAAGTGCAAATATGAACATAGGGACCAAATTCTAATTTCTAAGAGACATGGATAATGAAATTACTGAAAGCAGGAGAAGCATATGCAAGTTAATGGTAAAATACCAAATGAATTATAGGGAATTAGTCTGAATAATTTGGATACAAAACTTGTTGCATTGACTTCTAGTTAGGGGAGAAGAATAAATTACTTTTTTTTTTTTGTGGTGGGGTGAGCCCTGACCTATGGACAGGGCTGCAGTGAAGCAATGAATGAGAAATAATGTTTTATTCTCTTGGTGATTTCAATTTCAAAATGGTAATGAAACAAACTGAAACAGGTCCAAATTCAAGTTCTGACACCTATGCCCTGCATGACCTTGGCTTAACTACTTAATAGCTCTTATCTTTATTTTTCCCTTCTATAAAGCAAAGATTTTAAACTAAATGGCCAATTATGTCTATTTCAGATCTACCAATGTCCTGGGCACCTTCTTATCTACTTCTTTGATGTCTCTCTTCTTCCTATCCCTCCATCATCATCCAGTGTTGGGGTTGGAAAATGAACCAAAATTTTTTTTAATTAAAAAAAGAAAGAAAATGAACCAAGGCTAAAAATTAAAACTTATTTGTACAGCCCAATGTATTAAAGTTACTTTTCTTTAATGCCAATGTGCTACATTCTCATAGTGCATTATAGTTTCTAATATTTTTAACAGTAAGATGATATGTTAGAAGCTTTTTTGACCCTTACATACCTTTTATGTGCTAGGAGATATATTAGAGCAGAAATTTACTGAATCAATCTGGTTGCCTCAAAGAATTATCGTATAGTGGCAAGAGCTTTAAACTTGTAATGCAATGGACCTGTTTTCAACTTTTGGTTCTATTAATTTCTACCTGTGTGACTTGGAAATAATTTTTCTTGACCTGGGTTTTATCATCTGTAAAGTAAAGATTGTACTAGGTATCTCTAAAATTCCTTGGATTTCTTGATTCTATGGATATCTAAAGTTGCATTAAACATTCAAAGACTCTTATTCTACTCTCTCATAGGTCACTGTACATGCCTTCAAGTAAACAATTAGTGTTTTCTATCTGAGTATTTTGATACACATCCGAACAATAGCCCTAAAGTACAACGAAAAGGCAGATATCTAATATTTGGGGAAAAAATATGGAAATAATATCTATTAAATGATATTTCTGTAGATACTATGTAATCTGAGGTGATATTAGTTTCAGGTAGCTTCCTATTCTGTCCACATCTATGTCTTTCTTGGTCCTTTTATCAAATTAGGGAAACCTTTGGAATGGAACATGGGAATGGAAATGAAGCCTTGGATAATAATATTATTTCTATGCAAAATTAAGATTACTACCCTGAAGGATATTTGGATGCAGAACTCACACATAATGGCTTCCAGGTAGAAGTAGAGGAAGTATGGATGAATCATAGAGTGATAGGATTTTTGAAGTAGATTGTTATTTTACAAGTGATGAGAGGTTAAAGTGGTTAAAACTTGCCCAAGGTCAGTCATTTAAGTCATGTGGTAGACTTAGGACTAAACTGATATTTTCTGACAAAGTGCACTGTTCCCTCCAAAATAAAATGCAATAAAAATGACAAAGGCAAATGAGGTGTAAATGACTGCAAAGCAATTGATTTTTGCTTTCATCTACCTTGTGTTTTTCAGTTAATGTAAAAAAAAAACTGTTCACATTGGTTTATTATGAAAATAGTTTCCCAAAATTGTGGTATAGCTTTCAGTCATTAATGATAGAGTTAATAACTTAAAACTGCACTAAGATTTTTGGTAAACCATGTACATACACACATATCTACACCTACATTTATATAATCTTTATATCTATCAGAAAAGAAACATAAACCACATTCAATTGACATTTAATCTTTCACATAACCTCATGGTCATGTAGCATCATACAGTCATAGGTTTTACATGGGAAGGTACTTGCAAAGTCATTTAGCTCTTAATAAAACAGAAAAGTGAGGAACATATTGCTTACGACTTGCCCAAAATCACAGAAGTAGAAAAGCAGAGCTTCAAACCCAGGTCCTCCAGCAATACTTAATTTTATTCTTTCTTAGAAAGGTCCTTAATAAACTCTGAAAATATGAGGTTCTAACTTAATCTCTAATAGAAAAACTGGAGTACATCAGTGGTGACTTCAAGGCTCCCTGTTGGTAAGTTATTCCGATTCAGTATATGGTGCTGCTATGACCTGATAATTAACTCTAAGATGCCAACCGCTTTCATTATCCTACCTACTGAATTTGCTCTTCTGATCCCTGGCCCTAATATTGAGAACAACAGAATGTTTGAGCTGGAAAGTTCTTAGTCCAACCTCTTCATTTTAGAGATGAGCAAATTGGAATGTACAGAATTGAAATCGTCTAAGATAAATTAACTAGTTCATGTCAGAATTATAATCTGGCCACTTTAACATCCCAGTCAACGTTATTTCCATTCCAGTGGTTCCCAATATTTTTTGACCAGCAGAATTCTTACAACAGCAGCAAAAACGACAACAACCAAGTATTGTGAACCATAAGGAAAATTTAATATGCTATTCATGATATCCTGCAATTATTTACTGCTTATAGCTCTGTTAAAGAGATTTTAGAACAAACCAAAAAGATCATCATTGGGAAGGTTCATGAACCATTAAATAAGAACATTGCATCGTTACTTAGGAGCAACTAGGAAGCAATAATATGTGCTTTACAAGTGGAGGTATGTGGCCTTTAAATAATATGATGACACGTAGGTCCTCTTCAAACTTTCAGATTTATAACCAAAAAGGCTTTTGATATTTCTTTATAAAAATGTCTGGATATTATTGCAGGCTTTAAAATACAAATTTATTAATGATGCAAACTTTCAAAACACTCATAAATAAAATTAAACTTACATTTCAAATTTTTAAAAATTCTACCTTTTAATGCATGACTTTTTTTTTCTCCTTAGTGACCTCTTAGTCACAGAGTTGGGCTATTATTATACATGCGTTTTTCTTCTTTCAATACATTTAACTCAACATAAGAACAATCTCCTTTCTTATTCTAGAAGCATTTCTGAGCCAAGAGACAATGTAAGCATAAGTGATCATCCACCCGTCAACTTCAGTTCCTTAACAATTGAAATAGGTTACTTAGACACAGACCTCAAATATTTATCTGAAATTTTTTTTAGCCAAAATCAATTAACATTAATACTGGGTTTTTTGACAATGACTACTACCACTACTACTTAACCTACTTTACTTACTATGTGTTAGGCACTGTGCTTAATTGCTTTACAGTTATTATTTCATTTGATCCTTAATACAATCCTGGGGGGCTGAGGAAACTGAGGTACATAGAGGTTAAGTGACTTGCCGAGGATCACACAGGCTAGTAAGTTTTTGAAGCTTGATTTGAACTAAGGGCTTACTAAATACTGGACCAGTACTATATCCACTCTACCAAAGCTACCACTGTAAAGAAGTTGTAGACTTTCTCTTTCTAGGGAGGCACACTTATTTTTGTTAAATATAAATATTGATGACATCTACTGCCAGTGTTTTTAATAAATTATAAGACTATGCATTTCCACAAAGTACCTTGCCCCAAAAACATTTACTTGATAAATGGCAATCCCTCCAAATTTATACATTCATTTCCTGCTTCCTGCACATATGCCCACTTAACCCTATACTTAAAAAAAAGAAAAAAAGAAAAACCTCTCACATGCCATTCCTTTCTATCTGCATATATTCCTCCTACCTTTCACAGTGAACTCTTTGGAAAACTCTTAAAAAATAAAACTTCTTTGATCATTTACCACTCACTTCTCAATGTCTTGAAATTTGATTTTGGCTTCCTACCCCAATAGTAGACTGAAACATCTCTCTCCAAAGTCACTAATGGTCTCTTATTTTCATCCAATGATCTTTTTTCAGTCATCCTTGTCTTCTAAGCTGTACTTAACACATTTGATAAGCCATCCCACCACACACTTGTGCTCACACACATGCATATGCACATGGACATGCCACATTCTCTTACCTATCACCTTTCTTCACTTCCTCTTCTCTCCTCTCCCTGGCTTCATCAGCCTTTCAGGCTTCAATTATAATCTCTATGGAGATAATTTTCCTGATCTATACATCCTGATGTAATCAACTCTTTTGACCTCCAGGATCACATTAGCGAATGTCTGTTGAATATATTTAATTGAATAGCTCATAGATATTTCAAACTCCACACATCCAAAATGTAAATAATTATCTTCCTTGCAAACCTCAACCCCTTCACCAGACAGTCTATATCCTATTTCTATTGAAGGTATACCACCCTCGAATTGTAAACCTTGGGTCATGCTTGTATCTTTTATTTTCCTTTTTAAAATATTTTATTAATATTTTTCATTGATCCTATTTATCACATTTGGTATACCCATACAGAGCCCTCCTTTGTAGCAGTCAAAGGAAAACAATCAAGGCAATATAAAAAACTCTTCCTTTTATGTAAGATGATTTATTATGCATGTTATTCATTTTTGCACTAAAATAGCTCATTACCACCTACTTTCACCTTAACAATATCAGAAGAAAGAGTATTGATGAAGATGTGAAATTTCTATCAGTGAACTAATGGTTTGCATTAAAATATTCTTGCTTGTATTCCCTTCCACAATCAAAATGTACAATTATTTTCAGAGGAAATCCCATATATATTATATAGCTATATAACAGAAATAATTGAGAGGAAAATTTGGATACTATTTCTAACACCAGACAAAATTTTTACTCAATGAGTATATTTCAATAGCATTACTATGCCAGAAAAAAATAATAAAAATTCTGGTACAATTTTTGGCTTTTAACCATTCAACACAGTCTTTAATTGACTATGAAACTTTATAGAGTTACATTAATGCTCCTTGCAACTATTCCTATATGTAGTTGCTGAGAGATCACAAAAGGGTATTAAATCAAAGTCAAATAAGAACACAGAACAAACCAGGACTTACCAGTTTACAAATCTAAACTCACAAGGCAATCAATGACTGGAGGATTAGAAGTAACAAACTCCTCAAGATTTTCCTGAAAGACAAAATGAAACACCATGCGTTAATTCATGTTTCTTGCATTTGTTATGAGCCATAGATTTATACAAGGGCAGCTTCAAGTCAGACTACCAGCCAAAAAGATGAGCATTTCAAATGGCACCTGGCAGATGAATGCCATCTACAAATTGATGCCAAGGAATAATAGCACAATAAAGTAGAATTTATATTCCTGAAATGATGTAAAGTAGTATAGTTCATAAAATTTTAAATAAAGGTCATATGTTGAATTATATGATTCCATTGGCATTCTCTGATGGAAATGTTCCTGCTCCAGTACATCAATTATGTAATTAGGCATAATGCTCATTTTACCCTCTTATAGGACAATCTACTTCACTCAAAGTAATTTTGCTTCAATACACTGGATCCAAAAATAAATCTGATTTTACTTCTTTAATGTTGGTGTTTGAGGTAATTAACTGCACAAAGTTATTACTAATGGCATACTGCTAATTAACCAAATAAATTATCTTATGGTTTCAAAAGTTATATATATATATATATATCAGACTAGGTTTCCTTCAGGTCTTATAACCAGCCATACATTGTGCTATGGTTCACCTACTCATACTCAAATTAGTCCCAGTGCATTAAATTGACTGGATGTGAGGACAAATCTGTTATATAAAAACAGAGAACTGAAACCTCTTAATCTACCTGGACATGCTCACAATAAAAGTGAATTCAACGTTTGAGTATATATAGACTGTAACAAATTCATCCTAAAGGGGAATTCATCTATGATAAATAACAATAATAATAAATCCTAGTAATAAAAACACTTCAATACATAAATTAGACATCATCAAGTTAAATTAAAAAATGGAGCGGAGTTGAACTAACATCTGCCTAAAAACTACTAGTTCATTTAATGTACTAAATCAATAATTTCATAACACAGAATGAACTTGATTTTAGTTGACAAAGATTTTTTTAAGTGCCAACTGCATACATGATATATTTCAGGAGCTTAGGCTACAAAGTCAAAAACAAAAGCCTAAATAAAGAAAAAAGTCTCTGTCTCCAAGGAGCTTACAATTTATTTGAGGCAACAATACATACACAAACAAGGAAAATTAATATAAGGTCAATTGAAGAAAGATTACAAACAACTCGAAGATCAGAGAAGACTTCCTGAAGGTGGTTGCCCCTGATGACCATTGAAGAGTGACAAAGGATAGGGGGCAGCTAGGTGGCGCAGTGGATAAAGCACCGGCCCTGGAGTCAGGAGGACCTGAGTTCAAATCCGGCCTCAGACACTTGACACTTACTAGCTGTGTGACCCTCGGAAAGTCACTTAACCCCCATTGCCCCGCAAAAAACAAAACAAAACAAAACAAACAAACAAAAAAACCAGAATGACAAAGGATTCTTATGAGTGAGAGTGAGAAGGTAATATATTACATGCATGGTGGCTAGCATCTGACAATGGATGGGGGCAGGAAATGGAAAATAACAGTAATCTTCAAGTCACCTTTTCCAGACTTTCCCCACTGCCCATTCCTTGGCTCATAGGATGACTACCTTATCTTTTCTTTCTCTTCTCTACTTTCTTCATATGCTTTCAAACATCTGGAATGTCTTTTTCATTTACCTTTTTTGTATTCAAATAATACCTTTTTTTCAAGTCTAAATTACAACTTTTTGATTAAGCACTTTTTTAACAAAGTTGATCCTCATCTACTTTGCCCTTTTCTGAACACTCAAATCTGTGCTACAAATACCTGCATTCCATTATATACAATCTGGTTTCTTCAATTTGATTCTATAATCTTTGGGGGTAAAAATCATTGGTGTACATTTTTATATCATTATGCCTGAAGAATGCTGGATTATTAGACTGTCTTAGCTTCTCCTTGTTTTTATTGAAAAGATTATCTATCAGGATCTCTCTCAACATTTATCAATCAAGCAAGAGACTTTTGAGTTGGAAGAGAGAACATTGACTACTGTAATTTGACAAGATATTTCTCTTGATGATGATAAGTAATCCTGAGTTTCCACATTCATGTAATGAATAATGTTAAAACCCCAATAGGTCCTCATTATGCAGATATCACTATTTATCCTAGTGTGAACATAAAATACCCAGATTAATGAAACCACTTAGGTATATTAAATTTCTATATTTTTAAATTCTTTTTCTGATTATGATATTTCATTATTTAATAAAAGAACTTTCCTTCTCTGCATCCCTCCCTCTCTCCTTCCTTCCCTCAATCCTTCTTTTCTTTCCTTCCCTCCTTTGTTCATCTTTCGGTCTTTACATGGGTGGCAGGATGTGGAAAAGAAAAAATAATTACTTGATAATTTTTAAAAAATTAAAAAGAAATATAATATGAAGAAGAGAGTAGCTTCAAATAATTATTCAGATGTGATTTTATTTGACATGAAATTTCAAAATTTGAAATCACTAAATATTTTTATGGACTGTTCCTTCACTTAAATACATATACACATATTCATTCATACATTTATTTATCCCCCCACCCTCACCCCATGGAGCCATTCTTTAATTCATGCCTTTTTTTTTCCCTTTTCTCTTAAGATTGGCTAACATCTATTGCTCTAAACCTTTGTGTATGGTGTTAAATACTTTTACATAACCATTTGAAAATATAACACACCCAGCTATCCTGCAAAGTGACTAATATTGGCTACCTACAGAGGTCACATTTCATTGAATCTAATCTCTTTTCTAAGCTTCTCCGTATTCCAAGTAATAAAGAAAAATTAAAAGTGGTCTTTTATTTTATTTAGCACCTTTCAACTCTCACTCAAACTGACCTCCCCCTCCCCCTACTCATTAGCCCTGCCAACACACGTGCTCACGCGCGCCAACAAGTGTAGCCATTTGAGACCTGGAGCTGAGTTTAAAGTCCCTGACCTACAGTAAGTAAAGCTTTCATAAAATATGCAAATGTGAACTTAGAAGTCAATTCACTAATCTTGCAATTAACTATCTTAAGAGTTCAGAGTACCAAAGCTATGAAATAACTTAACCCAGTGTCTCTGGTAAGTATTTCTTAGAAAGTTTAAGTCAAATACAAAATAAATTATATAATACAAGGAGTTATTAAAACACATATCCAGGAAACAATTGAAAGTTCACAAAATATGCTCTCATCTCATGAGATTTCTTTACTGTTCCTTAATAAAAGAAGTCCACTGAATGGGTATTAAGTAGCCTCTTGGGGATGTCTTGACAGGTTTCCAATAGCCTATAGTGCTTATATCAGCATAGTCTTTATCTTCTACCATATTAACTAACATCCACTAATGAGAGACACGTAGAATTCAGTGTACTTTTTTTTTTCCTTTTATGGGCTATCACAAGATATAAAATATAATCTTGCCAAGCAATTGTCCCCAAGCCAAACTGAGCTAAAAATGATGGCTGATTATATTTCATACTCTACATTTCATTAATGTCCACTTACTGTGATTTCATCTAGAGGAAATAAAACTTGGATAACTGTGCAGCCTGAATTTGTTATGAATAGCTATTTTTGTTTGTTGTTCAGTCATTTTTCAGTTGTGTCTGACTCTTTGAGACACCATTTGGGGTTTTCTTGGCAAATATACTGAAGTAGCTTTTCATTTCCTCCATATTTTACAGATGAGAAAACTGAGGCAAACTGGGTTAAAGTCATTTGCCTTGGGTCATACAGCTAGTAAGTGTCTGAGAACAGATTTGAACTCAGGAAGATGAGTCCAGGCCCAGCACTCTATTCACTGCATCGACTAGCCACCCTAAATAATAGCTATTATTTATATAGCATTTTAAAGTTTACAAAGGACTTTACATATACTTTCTTATTTTATCATTACAACATCACAAGGAAGGGAGTGGAATGATTATCCTCATTTTGTTCATGAGGAAACTAATGCATACAGTTTCAGTGACTTATACAGTCACACAGATATTTAGTAAATAAGTCCAGATTTAAATAGATCTTCTTGACTTTGGGTGCAAGGCTCTATATGCCGCATCATTTAGTTATTTGTTCCAGAATTTTCAAGAAAACCGGTACAAAGGTAATACTGGAGGCAATGAACATTTCATTTGACTCATAAAAACCAGAGAATCATATAAATATCTTAAATGCAACAGCCAGAACAAAACACAGTATTTTGAATATGGTCTTCTAAGAATGAAATACAGTGGTACTATCACCTTCAAGTCCTGGAAGCAATATTTCTCATGAAGCAGTGCAAGATCAAAATAGTTTCCTTGGCTATCTATTCCACTTCTGACTTATATTGAAATTAGGGACCTCTACATTCTGCAAATCTTTGTCATAAATAACTGCTGTCAACCTTCAGATGAAAATGTATTATCCATATCATGCTAAGGTTGTTTTTTAATCCAAGTATAAGAATTTATATTTATCCATATAAAATCAATCTGATTAGATTTGACCTAATATGTTAATCTCTTAAGGGTTTGTTTTTAAAAACCCTTACCCTCTTTTCCAGTGTTTCTCTTATCTTAGCTCTGGGTTACAGTCAAATCTGATGAGCATGCCAGTTATCCTTTTTGTAAGACTGATAAATTTGTTAGGTAATAGGGGGTAAATGACAGATTCCTGGCATACCCTATTAGAGACATCACTTCCAGACTAATATCTAATTCAGTCCCAAAATGCCTTCTACAATATCCATGATGGATGACTATTCAGACGTTGCTTGGATCTCCCTTCCCCCAATTGGCTTATTTAATTTTTTTTATTTTAAATAAAAATATAAACTTTAACCACACATAATATCCCAGCTTTTGTTTATTTTACCCAATACTTTCTTATCACCTTTCAAACCCTGCTTGGTTGTATTTACTTTTAAAATACAGCAAATTTAAATTAGGGCAGCAAGGTGGCACAGTGGATAGAGTGCTGGCCCTGAAGTCAGGAGGACCTGGTTTCAAATTTGGTCTCAGACACTAGTTATATGACCCTGTGCAAGTCACTTAACCCTGTTTGCCTCAGTTTCCTCATCTGTAAAATGAGCTGGAAAAGAAAATGGCAAAACACCACCGTATATTTGCCTAGAAAATCACAAATGTAATAATGAAGTGTTGGATGCAACTAAACAGCAACAGATTTAAATTAATTTTGTGTTTAAACTATTTTTTTGAGAATTGTATATCCCAAACTGAACTGGATAGATCTTGGGTTGTTGTAAGAACAGGGTTAAAAATCTTTCATCTAAACTCTTATGTGAAACTTTGACTCCAATGTATTGTCAAATTGATTAACAACTTAGGAGTGTCAAGATAACTATGGAGTTGCATTAACTACTCCCAAAATCCTATTTTGAAAGAAAGACTGTCTTCATACATGGGCACATGATGTATCCACTTTGAACAAGGAATCTTTGCAAATTTGACCTAAAATTTGACCCAATGGCATAGCATATCATGCAACAGTTTGACAGAGGATAATAATCTGAATGCATATGATCAAAAACAACAAAGGGGATTCTCCATGGTGGCTAAGAGTGATTTTGTAATATGAATACTGCTGATACATTTATTCCTCAGTAATTTTCATAGCACTGCATCTATATAAAAATAATGTTTGAGAATATATGTATATGTGTATACATTATACATACTACTTATTATATGTAACATATATGGTATATAATAATAGTAAGTATAATAGCATCTATGCTACTACTTGGTGGTGGTGTTCAGTCATTTCCAAGTCTTCAGTTTTCATACTGAGGTGGTTTGCCATTTCCTTCTCCAGTGGATTAAGTCAAGCAGAAAAGTGATTAGATTATCTCTGATGCCATTTACCAATCTAAATCTCATGATCCTATAGCCTGTATGCTTGTGAATCAGGGGGAGTTTTTCCCTTGTTATTTAGCATTGTGAACACAGGGTATTGGAGAGAGAAAAGACTGCAATAATAACATTGCCTTGTCAAAATCTTGTCTTTCTAGTGGTTAAGCTCCTTTGTTATCATCATTATTTTCATTATTATTTTCTTTTTAATTTGAGTGGTCATTCAGCTCCCATTGAGGAACTTCTAATGTAGTTCAACACATTCTCTACAACTCCAAATCTCAGAGATTTGCCTTGAGTGCTGGGAGGTTCAAGAGTCCCAACAATCATTATGTGTTAGAGGCACAATATATATCTTCTCAGCTTAAAGGCCAGCTCTTTGTCCACAACAGTATGCTACCTTTCTTTATTAATTATTGTACTAAAAAGTATTTATTTGGGGCAGCTAGGTAGCCTAGTCGATAAAGCGCTGACCCTGGATTCAGGAAGACCTGAGTTCAAATCCAGCCCCAGACACGACACTTAGCTGTGTGAACCTGGGCAAGTCACTTAACCCTCATTGCTGCAACCAAAAGAAAAAAAAAAGTATTTATTAATTTAAATCTACAATGAATAGGATTCTAGAATATCATCTAGATAAGAGGAGGAGGTGATAGGCTAGAGTGAGTTAAGAGAGCTTTGATGTACATGAGATCAGAAGATTTGTCAGATTGTCACTTTTCAACGTAGAGAAAGCATCAGAGACAAGGGTGTCAGTTATCACTGAAATCCAAACAGGTTGAAATACACAAAAAAACGTTGCCTGCCTCATGGAGCGTTTGAGTAGGTCTTCTATTTCTCTCATGTTGTTTCACTTGAAGCAAAGCAGGTGAAAGAAATGGTAGAATTATTTTGTCAGAGAAGAATGCTGTAGGATCACAGGAAGCCAAGCTGCTCCATTAAACTCACATGCAACATTTTGTTACTCTACAGGCAGAGGCTGGATGGTCATGGGTAGAAATGCTTCCTACTCAGGTACAAGTTAGAATAGATTACTTCTGAATTCCCTTCCCACTGTGAAATTCAGTGATTCTAGAAACATCCAGTGATAACAGAGGAAAAAGCCATAGGAAGCAGTAGTTAAAAAAGAATCTAAGTTTTGTCCTAAAGTCCATGTCATGTATCTTACTGAGTGATAGGTACTAGATCTATACTAATATTTTACATCGCTCTATAAAGAGCATGAGAAAAGTAAACAATTAAGTTAAAATTTAGCTCAGTATATCTATGACTAGTAACAATGAGCCTCCTTTTCTTTTTTTCCTCATATTTGGAAAGCCAATACCCTTGTTTACTTTGTGTTAACTTAGGCGGGGAGAATTCTTTGTTCTCTACAATTCTAGGGCTGAATATTTTTATGCTTTACCAGTGACCATTTTGGATTCTTACTGTGTTTGGAATCTGAAATAAGAATCCTAGAATGCCTTTCAGCATTGGCAGCTGGTAGCATGCCCACCCTTACTCACACTGAATATATTCCATACATAAGCAGCATTATGTGTTTCAGAAACAGAGGCCTATTTGCTAATGCCCCTTCCAAGAACCAGGGCTTATTAGAGCTGACAGGGTGCATATATTAATAACATCCTCTCTTTCCAGGACCTATTTGCATCACTTCCTCTTTGACATCCAAGACACCCAAATGGTAGCCTGTTGACAAGGCAATCCTTGCCAAAGTGCTGCCTATCTTGCTTAATTCACTGATCTTTTTGACTGGTAATATTAGATAAACAGGGACAAGCCCATTTTCTTATTGAGCACCAGTCTTTTATCAGCATTTAACCATCACTCAGGAGATGGTAGTCTACTATGAAATATGAGTTAGCCATTTAGATGTCAAACAGAATTCTTGGATGTGTCCATATTTACTTAGGGTTTTGTGGAGGATATAATAAACTGCATTAATATTACATTAAATATGGATTTTATATCTTCATTTTATATTTAATAAAAGAATTAATCATGACCCACATGCGATGGGGACTAACTACTAATTTTAGCCCCACTCTGTGAGGGAACCACATGCCTCTTATGTGTTTTTTTAATAGAAGATTATTTGTATAAGGTGTTCAGAGTATTATAATATTGTAAAGCTGTAAAGACCGAATGAATCCTGGAACATTACTAGTTTCTGGGTGGGGGGGGGGATGAAGGAAGATGAAACAATTAAAATGATACTGTATTTAAAGTCTAAGTACCTAGGTTTCAATTTTGACTCGCTCCAAATTTTTAGAAGCCAATACCAATGTATTGTCAAAAAATAAGACACATGCTCAAAAGAAAAAAAAAATGCCAACTGTCTATGAACAAGTGAAAGAAAAACATTCCAAATCGGAAAAAGTAAGGGAAAGTACAATTTTAAAGAAATTTACTTTAAACCACACAAATTGGCAAAATGCCTTCTCTACCCCTAAAATGAGAAAACTCAATGTCAGAAAAATCAATGTAGATGTTAAAAAAAATAGGCACATTCTGGAAAACAAGAGAAATTCAGGGAAATATAGGAAGAAGTACATGAATTGATGTGTAGTAAAATAAACAAAACTCGAAGAATAACAAAATTAGAAAACTACTAGTTCTTATTTAGTCATTTTGAGTCATTGTCCAAGTTTTTGTGACCTCATTTGGGATTTTCTTGGCAATGATACTGGAGTGATTTGTTATTTCGATTTCCAGCTCACTTTTCAGATGAGGATATTAAGACAATCAAGTTTAAGTGACTTTCCTAGGGTCATACAGCTAGTAAGTGTCTGAGGCCAGATTTGAACTTAGGAAGATAAGTCTTCATGATTTGAAGCCCAATGCTCTATTCACTGCACCACATAGATGCACCTTGTTGTTGTCCTTAGTTCTCAAAGAGGACAATGACATTGGGAGGTGACAACATGACTTGTAGTGATTTGGATTTAAGTGGGGGAGGGTTGTGCAAAGTCACCAGCCTTACTCTCTCCTCCAGAGCCATCTGGGTCCAGTGACAAGATTTTCATCAGGACTCCTCGAGACTGGAAATGGCCTGGGATGCAGTGGGAGACCTTGGACTTTTTAAGCTAAGGTCTTTCCCAGGTCTCAGCAATAAACAAATGAGTAAAGAAACAAATGAAAGAAATACGTTTAGTGAGGGGGAAGGCCCTCAGGATTTCTGGCTGAAACAGAAGGAATTTTTATTTGTACTCACTCTGAGTCTTGGGATTAAGGTGTGGTCTTCAAATAAAATAAAAATTAAAAAATCAAAGACATGAATCCTCAGTCATCCTGAGAAGTTTCATCAATCAAAACATATTTCTTTGGGCAAAGCACTGGCAGGTAAGAATATGATTCCCTATATGGACAGAGGAAAGAGAGGGAGAGGAATCTGCATTTCCCAAATAGAGCTTGCCAATTGGGTTCCAGTAGAGCTGCTCCTTAAGAGATTACTAAAAGAAAATCAAACAAACCTGAGAGGCCAATGGGAAGAACCAGAGAGTGAATAATGAAACATTTGTACCTCCTAGTAGCAAAGATATGGGAGACTACCAGCCTACAATTTGAATATATTTTTATCTGCAGCAACTGTACAGAATATGTTTTGTCAATTGGTTATATATTGGTCAGGGTAGCTAAGCAGTTCAGTGGATAGAATGCTGGGCCTGGGATCAGGAAGACATCTTTGGGAGTTCAAATCTGGCCTTGGACACTTAATATCTGTGTTAACCCGGACAATTCACTTAATCCTGTTTGCCTTATTTTCCTCATCTATAAAATGAACTGGAGAAAGAAATGGCAAACCATTGTTTTTGCCAAGAAATCCCCAAATGGGGTCACAAAGAGTTGGATGTGACTGAATACAATGGAACTATGATAACAACATTGGTCAAAGGCAGAGAAAGGGAAGTTTCCTCTCTTCTCCTCTCCTCCTAAAATGATGATGGTATAAAGACAACATATATGAAAGTATATTTTAGAATGTGATTTATTTGAATCTCTCCTTTATCTTTGTCACATTCTCCCACATTCCATATTTATTTGCGTACATGTCTTATCTAAACCAGTAGCTTGTCACTCCTCTAGGTCAAGGACAGTCATTTTTCATCTTTGTATACTGTGCCTAAGGAAGGAACTTGTACCTGGTAAGAATTTATTAAATGCTTGCTTAATTAATAAAAATAATCAGTGTATATATCTCCAATTACCTATAAGAAAAAAAATAATAACTGACATTTATATGGCACTTTAAAGAATTATAAGGAATTTTATCTATATTATCCCATTTTATTTTCCCAACAACCTCGTGAAGTAGGTCATCTCCATTTAAGACTGAGGCTTACAAATATCATCCGATTTGTGCAGAATGACAGTCAGTAAGTGACTGAGGCAGAATTTGAACTCTGCGCTACTTAACTCCAGGTTCTAGCGTCTGAATTTTTTAAAGTTTCATTTATCTTAGAGAAGATGTTTCATCCTGGAATCATTGAACCTTTAACATATGATAGAAAGAAAGATGTATGGATAGCAGTTGTATGTCAATATAATTATTAATTACTTTTTGGTAATCCTATGGATTTTGTATGGATTCATGGATTTATACATTTATAAATATTATTCTGATGAGTTGATTGGCTTCAATAGACTACCAAAGGAATCTATGACACAGAAAAATGTTAAGAACCCTTAGTGGGGGGAGAGACAGAGACAGGAGAGAGAGAGACAGACAGACAGACAGATAGACAGACACAGACATAGAGACAAAGGCAGAGAAAGACACAGACAGAGAGAGGAAGAAAGGAAGGGGGAACAGTATGGGGACATGGCTTCGGAGTCAAGGGACATGGGTTAAAATCATGTGTGTAACACTATCCAGGTGATTATTAGCAAGTCACTTAATCAGAGTCTCAGTTATTTCATCTCAAAAAGGGGAACAATAAAGTGTACTCTTCTTTGTTTCTAAGATTATTGTGAAGAAAAGCATTTTATAAATGTTAAAGCACTAAATAAATTGCTGTTAGCCTTTTTTTTTTTCAAGGCAATGAGGGTTAAGTGACTTGCCCAGGGTCACACAGCTAGTAAGTGTTAAGTATCTGAGGCTGGATTTGAACTCAGGTACTCCTGAATCCAAGGCCAGTGCTTTATTCACTGTGCCACCTAGCTGCCCCATGCTGTTAGTCATTTTAAAGAAAAAAAAGAGTAAATGAGGTACCTCAGGAAACACTGTGGTACACAGTATATAAGTAACTAAATCCATATTTGTATTAAAAATGTATACAATGGGGAGGCAGCTAGGTGGCACAGTGGATAAAGCACTGGTCCTGGATTCAAGAGGACATGATTTCAAATTTGAACTCAGACACTTGACACTTACTAGAGTTGTGACCCTGGACAAGTCACTTAACCTTCACTGCCCTGCCCCCCAAAATAGTATACAATTAAGAGTTTAACTTAGTGGTCCACCCTAAATCTGCAATTCTATAGTGCTGTTTTAAGGAAATTTTGATTAGATAATTCCAGTTTGGTGGAATTTACAACAAATGTGGTGTCCTTTTGTAGATATTTTTAATGAATGTGACATTTAGAATATCTGGGGCTAGGATGACATCATGGAGAAGATGAAAAAAATCAACTTAACAGTGTTATGAACATTTACAGAACAGTAGCCACTCATATAACACTAGAATTTAGGGATTGGTAGTATTTGAATTTCAGAGGGAGAAAGCACAGTTTTGTGTTGGCTTTCCAGTCATTTTCCTAGTCTCATTTTCATGTTATCACAAGAAAATCAGAATTGCAGATTAAACACTGCTTTAAAATGCAGTTTTACACTAATCTGAATGATAGTCATGATATTGGGTTTCTTTAATTGATATCTAGATATCTTGATCTAACTATAATGAGAAAACATTAGAGTGAGATATGAAAATAACATTTTTTACTCCACATTGCCATTTATTAGCTCATGTATGACCTCTGTGGCCAGTGGGCCAACTAATGAAAAACAATAAAAGTATATTGTCAAAGTTACACCTTTTAATGGAAAGTTTATTTTACTTATTTTTTTTATTATCAAGAATCAATAAACATAGGCAGCTAGGTAACATAGTTCATAATAGGTTAGATATAGGAATATCAGAGTTCATATTTAGCTCAGACACTTATTAGATGAATGACCATTAGTATGTCACTTAAACTTTTTCAGCCTCAGTTTCTTCATCTGTAAAAGGAGGTTAATAATAAGATCTCACATGGTTGTGTGGGGTTCAAAAGAGATATCACATGCAAAGCACTTAGAAACCTTAAAGCATAAATTTCCATATATGTATATATGTGTGCATGTGTGTTTCTATGCATATGGGTATAGGAAAATATACATTAAATCATGAACTGTTCAGTTTTGTTTGAAGTACATATAAATTCAATAATCTATTAACACAATTATCGTATATTCCCTTCTAAAAAGTTTAATTCCTTCTATGTATTTTTAACATTTTTATCAATATTATATTTAAAATCTTTATTACTGTCCCTCATTCCTGCTTCCCAAATAAAATAATTAAAACAAATTAGTATAATCATACATAACAACTCAAGGCATTGCCCACATTTGAATATGTATGTTAAATTCAGATCTATTCCATCACCTTTCTGCTAAGAGGTAATTTGTTTCATCATGACTGAAAAAAAAAACTTTCTATTTTTCTAGTGTGGTCTGATGTTATTAAATTGGGAACATGCCACATATATCTCCCTACATAATTCTCATCTAGCAGCTAAATGACTGAATCAAACATTTTTGAATCTTCTAATAGGGACTCATAGGAACAGTGATAAACCTGCCAAAACAACTTAGAGAATTCTGACAACCGAGACAGTCAACAATCACTAATTGGCACAACACTGAGTGTGGCATTCAGGCATGTTACCTTTCCTAAGTCTAACACTTTTCTTTCCAAAATAAGTATTAGCTCTCTCTCTTACCTGGCAGGATTGTTCTAGGGTAGTGGAATGAACCAGCAGCAAGTTCCTTAGCAACCAAATGATATAAATTGGCTTCTGCTGACTTGTATATAAGTCTCAGATGGTTTTTGTCCCAAATCAGTGATTATAGGCTACAACTTGTTTCACAAGCATGTTTCTTCCTTGACAAAGGGTTAAAAGGGGAATCCTTTAAAAATGAATTAAATCCAAACCTAATTTGAGCTCTGAAACAGGTACTTTAAGTGCATTTAATCAGATTGGAATGTATTTTTTTCCATCTCCTCTTCACATAAAGCAATATATGCTATATACAAATTAAATAACTCAAAATCTATTCTATTACACTGCCTTTTTTCTATCTAAATTTACTGTAACATGCTTGAGAATATTTTCTCCTTTCCTTTCCTATTTCTTTTTTTTTGTTATTTTAATCCAAATTGTTAATATACTTTGAAATTTTTGAAATAAATTCCTCCATGATTGACCATTTCTGTCCTGAGATAAAATTCCTCAAAGGAAATTAATTTTTTGTGCATTTGAAATAAAATGTAGAAATAAACATAAACTTTATCTAACAGATATTTAAGCATTTAAAAAGTATACTACCTATTAAAATTATTATTAATAATTACATTATAATTTCTAAACAGTAATTTATGGTGACAAATATCCTCTCATTTTATACTTTCAAAAAGGCTATGAAGTAGATGGTGAAAATGTCACTCCCATTTTAAAGATGAAAAGTTTGAAAATGCCATTTGGATAAACAAAACATATTTTTTCACTTTTAATATCATATGAAGTTTAATTTTATTTAAGCTGAAAATTATTTGAAAGATTGTGACCATTTCTTCCAAGAATGTTTAACTTTAAATTCACATGAAATTATATAGAAATGAGAAATTCATTGGAACCAAATGCTAGGGGAGTCATGCCAAAAAGAATCAAACTTTTGGGCCTTTTTTCCAGATATTTAATTCCCTCAGCCATTCACCTGGTTTACAACCTGCCCTCTACTCTCTCTCCCTGGCCCCCACATTTCTCTCTTGCTTGAAATATCTACCTCACCAAAGCAAATACAATGTTGCCTGTTCAAAATTTTCCAGACATTATTTCCTATGAAAAATTAAGGGAGTTGGAGAGATAGCAGAATAGTTGCCAATTGATTCACCTGCCAAATCTAAGTATATAATTATTGGAAGGCTTAATTTGGTTAAGAAAGCTTGCCCCATATCTCAGCCTTTTAGCTACCACAGGTAATATAATGCCTCTAACTAATTTCTTGATTTCTTCCCAACTATTAGACAAGACTTGTTTTTTGAAAGAGACAGAGAAAGGAAGACAGAGAAAGAAAGAGACACACACATAGAGAAACAGAAAAAAAAGAGAGAAAAGAGATAGAGGCAGAGAGGCAGACAGCGACATACAGAGACAGAGTCAGAGATACTGACAGAGAGAGATGATTTCGTTACATATATGCCTTAAAGAAATCTTACCATATAGTGGAAGTCAAAAATCTGTCACCCTCTTGAAGCATTATACATGAGTGTTTTATTCACCTTAGATGTCATTTAACAACTAAAAGATGTATTTAAATCTAGTTATGTGGGTGTATCCCATTAACAGTGTCTACTCTTGTAGATCCTAAATATAATATAGCATCTTACCCACTCATGGTAACATCACATCCTTCTTAGAAGTACACCTTAGGATTACAGCATTTCTGGGATATCTTCATAGCTCAAATAAAGCAGTGTTTTCTGTACTGTAAAATCATTCTCAGAAGTATTGCTATTTAGAAGCAGCTTGACAATGAATAATGGTAAAGAATAGGGCATTGCCCCCATGGGAACGTAGCAGCATAGGTAGCAAAATACTTAAGCTTCAGTCTGCTTTTTTCCCAGAGATTTAAACACCAGCAAATAAGGCCCTGTAGGCATATAAAAGGAGAAAGCATGCTTAACCCCTCTTTCACCTGTTCAGTTGCCACAGGGGTCATTTCTTCAGATGCAATTTAGAGTTTGTTCCATTCCTATGTCTCTTCGCTTATTCTATGAAATCAATAAATGTAGAAAGAACACTGATGGGGAGATGAAGAAGGCTCTCAGGTGTGGAGAAGTTCTTTTTTTAAAACAGTTATGTTACTATAAACTATTTCATCTTCCCTTTGTTTTTATTAAAGGTAGTAGCACATTGAGGAGAGCCATGTGTTACCTATTCTGCCCATACAGTGTGATTTCAGCTGCTGCAGGAAGGAACATTCTCTCTCACTCAAATGTAAATAGATAGATAGATAGATAGATAGATGATAGATAGATAGATAGATAGATAGATAGATAGATAGATAGATAGATAGATAGATAGATAGATAGATAGATAGATAGATAGAAACATATACATATGAGAGAGAGAGAGAGAGAGAGAGAGAGAGAGAGATGTACCTTGCTTTTGCCAGATGCCTGAAATTCCATCGAGAAAACTTTATCCCTTCCACATCTTAGGGATAATATGGCATCATTAGGATTTCAAGAGAATGAAGTCTGGAGATCTGGGCTTGAGTGCCAGTTCCACTGATTACTAACTGTATGATCTTGAGCAAATCACTCAAGACTTTAGTTTGCTTATCTGTTAAATGGGGATAGTCATAGTTACACAATCTACTTCATGGTTTGTTCAGTATTCTGAAACTATTTGATGGCCATAAAGTAGTAATATAAACATTAATAAGAATACCAAACATAAATTAATATATTACATAGTGAAATGCATAATGTAATTATGCCTTAGTATTTTAAATACCCGTGGCTTAATTCATGTGGCTTCTTCCTCCAATTACTTTGACTGCTATATATCTAAATAAATAGTTTTCATGAGTGGTTGTATCAAAGAATTCATCACCCTGTAACCAGAGGAAGAGACTCTTCCAACTTAAACAGGCTAGCCATTAGAGGACACATCAAATCTTTTCCTGAGTCCATCTTGAAGACCTGCCCAAGCTTGAATTCCATTGGTCTAACCTCTGCATCCTGGTGAGCCAGTAGGGGAAAGCATCATGGGAGAGTATCAATGGAATGAGTAATGATAATGATAACAAAAATACTCTTGAAATGGGGGTTAATAATATTTAAAGTAATACATATTTTCTTATAATTCAGATTTTTCCCTTTGGCACTTAAACATCTTCACAATCTGGTTCTAGGCTATCTTTCTAGTTTGATGACATATTACTTCTCCTAACACAATACAATATCATTACAATTATTTGTTATTCCCTTTATAGGTTGTCTTCCCTCCTCCCCGCAAGACTTTATATAGGCTACCTATCTTCCATGAATCCAATGTTCCCTCTCCTCTCCTGCATCTCTTCTAACCCCTACCTACCTCTAGGAATAAGCACAAGTGCCATCTATTTCTCTAATACATTAGTATTCTCCTCTGTAAATCACTTTGTATATTTGTTGTACAAATCCCGCATGTACTTTCAGTGAACATGTACATCCCCAAGTAGAATGTAAACTCCTTGAGGGAAGGAACCATCTTAATTTAGCATTTTTTGTTCTCAGCACCTAGTACATGGTCTGGTACATAAATACTTCGGGGTTGACTGACTGAAATTAGGCTCTCAGAAGACCAACTACTTATTTCCCCATATCTAAGGAAATGTTTCAGTTAAGTCACAGAGAGAAATGTACACACTTCTTTAAGAAGACACTCAAGAAACTGTTTGTGAAAAAAAATTGCCCCCTACTAGGAAGTCATATGGTACAGTAGATGGAGAATCATAAGACAAGTTTTCATTCCAGGTAAGCTCTGAATTAACTTTGTGACAAAAACAAATTACTCCACCACTTACCTGTCTGTAACCTCATCTACAAAATGAGGGGAATGGAGTATATAATCTCTGAAGTTCCTTCTAGTTGTAAAAAGTAGATTTTGATTTATAGTAACTCCAAATATATAAGTTTATAGGGGTAATCCTCGTTACAAACACTTATTTGCGTTTTATATCTAATGTGCCCTCTATGGGTCCTTCTGATTTTAGGATCCCACAATTTGCTTTTGACATCTCTCTTGAGTGGATACTTAAACTATTCCATGCCACATGAAAACTGTGAGAATGCACAATAAAATGTTGGTTATCGCCACCACCACCATTATCATCATCTTTGTGCAGCTGGGTGGCTCAGTGCATAGAGTGCCAAGCCTTGAGTCAGGATGACTCATCTTCTTGAGCTTGAATCTGGACTCAAACACTTAGTAGCTGTGTGACTCTAGGCAACTCACTTAACCCTGTTTGCCTCAATTTCTTAATCTGTAAAATGAGCTGGGGAAGGAAATGACAAACCAACTCTAGTATCTTTGCCAAGAAAACCTCAAATGAGATCACAGAGTCAAATACAACTGAAAAACAACTGAAACAACTCAACAATAAATTCACATTTCTATAACAACTTAAAACTTTCAAATCACTATTTTCAAACCATTCTGAAGCAACTAGAATGTTAATTACCTCCATGTGGTGGAAGAGAGAACTTGTTTCAGTGTCATGGCTTGTATAGAGTGACTTCGCTAGTACATCTTAGAGCTAAGGAAATGGCACTAAAAGGGAATTTACAGTCCTGATCACTCACTCACCCATACTTAGATAAGTGATTTATCTAAGCTCCCAAACATCACAAGGAGCTAAGAAGTTATCTTCCATATCACTTTAGGATTTCATGTCCCCCAGCCTCAATGCTTACAGTTCCAGTGCCTTGAAAATGCTTCCTCATACTGCCACCAAAAGTCATACTTATGTGTACAAGTTTTAAAGGAGTGAAATAAGGTGTCATATTTAACAAACATATTTTAAGCTATTTTGAAGTATTGAAATAAAAACCTAGGAACCTAGGAATCATAAATGGAGGAAAGGACTAAGATTCATATTCTATTTTTATATACTGATTTCCAGCTTAGAAGAATAAACGTTTTTCAGATGTCAAAATGTGTTCCATCTCAGTGGGTAACTTACAATCTTTCAACAGAAGGAGGGATCAAGGAGACATTAAAAAAAGCCTTTGACGATAACACTTTTCAAAAGCAAAAAAAAAAAAAAAAGACAAAAGAGATAATGAAAAGAGGCAGAAGCAGAGGCTAACATTTTTCATTTGCCATCCCTCACATTTTCTACTTATTTTAATCCTATTGATTCTTCAAGATCCAATTTAAAGGACACTGTCTCCTCAGTATTCCTTGAGGTCTCCCCAACAAGTTTCACTTTTTCTTCCTTAAATCTCTACTTTCATTCTTGTTTGCAACTTCCATTATTCTATTTTTTATTACAGTTACCTGTTTCAGTCAAGCAATCAACATATATTGAGCACCAACGATATGCTAGAAACTGTGTACCTTGGAGAACATGTATTCGTGTGTCCACATTTTATGTATGAAAAGATTAAGTCAAGTTCGGTTGAGAGGTAGAATCTCATAACTAGGACTCAATTTTAGGAATATACCTGTAGTTCTCTTCCAATTGCAGCACTCAAATAATAAATATATATATCGAGCACCTACTATATGCTCCACCAGTCAATAAACATTTTACAGTATTTACTAATAGCTGGGTATTCACTGTGTTAAAACTTGTTCGCACAAAGGCCAAAGACAGTACTTGTTCTATTAGAACTCACTATACAATGGGGAAAAAAAACCATGCAGCTGAGTATATACAAATAAGCTCTCTCTCTCTCTCTCTCTCTCTCTCTCTCTCTCTCTCTCTCTCTCTCTCTCTCTCTCTCTCTCTCTCTCTCTCTCTCTCTCCCTCTCTCTCTCTCCCTCTCCCTCTCTCTCTCCCTCTCCCTCTTGTGTATACACACACACACACACACACACACACACACACACACACACACACACACACACACATATATATATAATTGGAAATAATCAACAGAGGGAATTAAGAGGGATCAAGAAAAGCTTTCTGTAGAAGTTGAAATATTAGCTGGGGCTTGAAGGAAGTTAACGAAGTCAGGAGGTAGGGAAAGCACAATTAGGTATGGGGGACATACAGTGGAAATGGCCAGAAGCCAGAGAGCTGAGGTTGAAAGAGGAGAGTGTAAAAGCTGTCTTGAAGCTTAACACAAAAACCAAAGAAAATCAAAACAAAACAAAACAAAAACAAACAAAAAACCTGAGGTCTTGGCAAATGGTCCCATCACTTAATGGCAAATAGAAGGAGTAGAAATGGAAGCAGTGTTAGATTTTATATTCTTGAGCTCAAAGATCACTGTAGATGGTGATACGGCCATGAAATTAAAAATCCTTGCTCCTTGGAAGGAAAGCTATTGCAAATCTGGACAGAATGCTAAAAGGCAGAGATATCATCTTGCAACAAAGGTCAATATAGCAAAAGCTATGTTTTGTTTTGTTTTTCCAGTAGCAATATACGACTGTGATAGTCAGACTATAAGGAAAGCTGATTGCTGCAGAATCAGCACTTTTAAATTGTGGTGCTGGAGAAGACTTTTGAGAGTCCCTTAGACAGAAAGGAGATCAAATTAGTCAATACTTAGAGAAATAAATTCAAGCTCTTCACTGAAGCTTAAATACTTTGGCCCACATACTGATAAGATGGGTCTCTTTGGAAAAGACCCTTATATTGAGAAAGACTGAAAGTAAAAGTAAAAGGGGATGGCAGAGGATGAGGTGATAGATAGTTTCATGAAATTCAACTTGGACATACTTCAAGAAATAGTGGAGGGAGCAGCTAGGTGGCGCATTGGAAAGAATACGGGCCCTGGAGTTGGGAGGACCTGAGTTCAAATTTGGCCTAAGACCATTGAAACTTGCTAGCTGTGTGACCCTGGGCAAGGCACTTAACCCCCATTGCCTCACAAAAAACAAAAAACAAAAGAAAGAAAGAAAGAAAGAAATAGTGGAGGATAGGAAGTCCTGGCATGCTAGCGTCCATGGGGTCATGAAGAGTCAGACATGACTGAACTACTGAACAACAACAACAACAACAACAAATTATTATAGTTTTTATTTGTTTATATTAAAGCTGCCCTACTATTGGCAGGGGTGGTCAAAAGGTGGCTAGAATCAGATTTCCTTAAGTAGCAAATTTGTAGTTTCACCAAGAGATGTCTTTTCTATCCCAGGAGGGAAAAATCCTAAAATTATTTGTTAGAGTGTACAACTTTAGCTATAGTATCTGAATTATACGACCTTAAAATTAGTTTAAAAAGTAAATTTACATTTCTTAGGACAGCCTTGTATTTGTACCAAATGAATTATCAGTCTGTAAGCAAAGTCAACACCTCAGATGGGAAACAAACAGCCTTAGTGGCCTGAAACAGAAAATCTTTGCTTCTATAGAAGGCCAGTTAATGATCTCAATAACCTATGATTTCATCTCTGTAGTTCTGCTACTGACACAGATCACAGCATATTTAAACCATGGATTTAAGATAAAATTTTTATGCCTTCTCAATCCTTTTTAAAGGATCCCCTCACCTTTGTATTTTAATCTTTTATTGAAGAGAATAGATAACATAATGCTATTCAAAGTGACCTGGCAGTCTACAGCCTTGTTACATAGAGTGGATATTAAATAAAAATTTATCTATTACCATTTTAATAAAGATGAATGTGAATTCTTCTTTAATAAAAATGTAGTCTACATCAAAAAAGATAAATTCCTGTAAAGCAATTCCAAGAAAAAGGCAAACCTTTACTACAAAGGTATAGCCACTAGTCTGTGCTGTTGTATAAGAAATATTTATTTTCAGTCCAGTAACTGGCCTATCAATGTAGCTTTGTTCATTAATGCATTTATTCTTTGCTAGAAATCACACTTGTAAATTATTCACAGTTTTGAACTTTCTGTTTCTGAAAAGTTAATTTTGAGGATGAGGTTTGGGGCAGGGGAAAAGCTCCCTCTATGGAGGGGAAGAACAAATAAACAGGGAGGGAAAACAAAACTGTTTTCATTGTTATCTGACTTTAAGACAAAAAAGTCAATACTTAATATATTAATGGAATCCGTGTAAAGCAACAAGGCAATATTCTTTAATGTGAAATAAAAGGTATTATAGTAGTTGGATTTAGCTATTGGACAGATAAATTGTATGTATATATCATTCATTCAGCATATTTAGATCTCATTTCTCCATAGCATCTTAAAGATTATAAACAACTAAGCTAAGGGAACAAAGGGGTGCTAAACCTGTGCGTGTATAATATTCAATTCTTTTATGTATTGTTTTTCAACAACAATCTACAAATATAGTTTTTAAATAGTTTTACTCAAGTCAGTTCATTTATCATTAGATTTGGACACATTCACTTAAAGTGTTTATTGTACTTAATTCCAATGTAATTCAGTTGTTACAGTGAATTTTGGGAGGATGATTCGGAATTTGGGATTAGAGAACCTTGGTTTGTGCCCTAGCTTTTAAACCTAATAGAAGTGTTATGTTGGGAAAGTCATTTACCTCTCTGAGCCTCACTTTGCTCATTGTTTATGTAAGAAGGGTCACAAAGCGTGTACAGAGCTAGGGTGTCTTCCTCTGACCATCCCTCATGGATTCAGAAGCTTTGGGGATGATCAAGAAATCTCATTATTAGTGCCTGGAGAGAACTATTTCAGTGCACTTTTTTTTTTGGGGGGGGGGGCAGGCAATGAGGGTTAAGTGACTTGCCAAGGGTCACACAGCTAGTAAGTGTCAAGTGTCTGAGGTCGTATTTGAACTCAGGTCCTCCTGAATCCAAGGCCTGTGCTTTATCCACTGTGCCACCTAGCTGCCCCCTCGATGCACTTTGTTGTTGTTTTGGGTTTTTTTCTTGTTTTTGGTGAGGCAATTGGGGTTAAGTGACTTGCCCAGGGTCACACAGCTGGTAGGTGTTAAGTGTCTAACGCCTGATTTGAACTCAGGTCCTCCTGACTCCAGGGCTGGTGCTCTATCCACTGTGCCACCTAGCTGCCCCCCCAATGCACTTTTTTTTTTTTTTTTTTTTTTTGCAGGCAATGGGGGTTAAGTGACTTGCCCAGGGTCACACAGCTAGTAAGTGTCAAGTGTCTGAGGCCGGATTTGAACTCAGGTACTCCTGAATCCAGGGCCGGTGCTTTAACCACTGCGCCATCTAGCCGCCCCTCAATGCACTTTTAAAAGTGAAGAATCCACCCTCAATTATTCTTTTCTTCCCACCCATAAAGGCCTGTCCTCTGATGTAGAGTGGGTTAAGGGGTTGGCCTCCTCCCAACTCCAACCACATTGTGGCTATGAAAACACGGCAACTAAAACACATGCATGTGGTTTGCACAAGACTAGCAACCTCTTGTGCTTTATATTCCTTCCCTTAGGACAGGTTATTGAATATCAATTTCAAGTTGTATGTGTCCAATCTTGAAGCTAACCTTGTAAGCTCAAGAGGTTATGAGATTCAGGTTCTTTTACTTGGAGTTGATAGCTCAGAGGGAGAAATTCTACATTAGAGATGATACCACCATCAAGTAGAAGAACTCAACTCCCAACATGACTAATGAGAAAACATGGATCTGGAGAGAGGTGTTTGGACAGAATAAAACTCGGTCAAAATATGAAACATACATTTCGCAGTCCTGTAAAATGAAACTCCCAGGAAAAGCTAACAAAAGTACTGTTACTATATCCTCTTTTAACCCTTTCTGTCAATGCTCTCTTGTGGGTCTTTCTATATTAAGCATTTCTCTTTGTATAAAGGAAATAAATAGTTGTCCTGTTCTTATATATATATATATATAATATCTTTTTACACCCCAATTTGGGGAGACCCTAAACATGACATATCATAAAACAAAATTTCCTAAGATTCTAGGATAGGAGTATAAAAAGCCAAAGTGCAAGAAAAAGTTTCTGATCCCTTTTGGGGTATTCATGAACTCACAGAATTGACCATAGTCACCAAAAGTGTAAGTACAAAGCATATGGGCTCCTTGGTGTAAAGGGAAGACATACACCATCCCAGCTTCTTGGACATAGTGGAAATCATTAGTTAGTTATAAAGTGGGGGTACTTAACTGAATGATCTATAACCACTTCTCAATCTTGTGATTCTACATTCCCAATTCTAGTTGATAAATATTAATTGAAGAGCCACATGTGCAAAGCACTATAATAGTTATTGACTCATTAAAGTATATATATCAAAATTTTTTGATTGTCTATGTGGCCCTCATTTCTGTACCAGTCAAAAGTATTGATGTTCTTTTCAAACTTGTGTGGACAAAATAACTCACCACCAGCTTATTATACTTCTTGTGATGAACCAAGATGTCCTTGAGACAGAAGATGCACAATTTGTCATTCAACCTTTCTAGATTAATAGAGCCTGCCTGAGTTCAATTTGCAGTTTTTTATGAACCTAGGATAACCTTCATGTCATCAGGTCATATATAATATGTTAAATAGGAATACTTAAAGAACTGTAAAGTTTTACCTTAAAAATTCAAACCTGGCATGTGATTGATGAAGCTATTTCTAAAACTCATATGATTGTTATTTTTATTTGCAATGTTTTCATTTTCTAATACATGAACTCCATCTTCCACATACCTTTGAAATTAATTATCTCAAAGCACGGGTCTAGTTATATCTCTCCAACTACTGAAATATCTTTAATGTTCCCTGACTCTCTTTAGGATAAAACATATCCTCCTCAGCTTGGCATCTTATTTCACACTACTCCCTTTTATATGCTCCAAGTATCAGGAAAATGATACTACTTGCTGGTGTTTCTTCTAATTGGACATTTTATCTTCCACCTCAATGCATTAGCTCAGGTACCTGGAATGCACTTCCTCTTCAAATTTGTAACACAGAATCTTTCTCTTCCTTCAGGGTACAGCTGAAAAGTCAGCTTTTCTGTGATTTTTTTTTCCTGATCTTTAAAATTGTTAGATTCTTTTTCCTTCTCCTCTCTTTTTTCCTATCTCTCCCTTCCCTTCCCCCTTCCTCCACAAATCAACTTGAATTTATTGTCTTTGTAAGAGGTGTCTCCTCATTAAAATGCAATTTCTTTTTTAAAAATTTTATTTCTTTTTATTTTTTTAAATGCAATTCTTTTAGGGCAGGGGCATCTTCATTTTTGTCTTTGTATCTTCAGCACTTAATAAAGCTGCTTAATGAATGTTTATTTAATTGAATTGAGATGAATTCATATGATGTTTTCATTTATAATAATGGAAAATGCTTTAGAAGAAGAACATGTTGGGCTGTCATCTAATTGCTATTGTTCAGGAGAGAGGGAGGGAAGAAGAGAATTTGGAACACAAAGTTTTAAAAATCAATGTGAAAATTTCTTTATACATGTAACTTTGGGAAAATTCTAAATAAATAAATTTAATTTAATTTTTAAAATTTAATAAAAGATTTAGAAGAAAATTTGGAAAGTTTCATCTAAGAACAGTATTATAACCTGCTTTGACCTTCACATAATGCTAAAATTGATTTTTTTAAATTATTTGATAGAGAATTAGTTTAGGAAATGCTATATCACACTTTGCCTAAATACCCATACTTCCAGAGGATAAGGCACAGAGAGAAAATAAATGTTGTTTATTTTATATTATTGGACTATTTTTGTTAAAGGAGAGGAATAGCTGTAGCAATATAAAATTAATGAATTGGTTAGTTAACAATATAATTTAATTTCCTAATGAATCAATGAAGATTTGTAATATGCTTTCATTCAATTCAACAAATACCTACTTAATGCTTGATGAATGTAGATCTTGGATTTAGAGGAAAACCTAAAGTTCAGGGAAAAAAACAACGCAGTTCCTGCCCGCTCCGAACACACAATTCATAAATGGTTTAGACACACATGTGCCACATGACAGGACATCGTAAGTGCAATAGCAGAGGCAAAAGTGAATAATGCATGTGTTCAGAAGGACAAATAGGTCTTCATTAAAAGGGGAGGTAAAAGACTTTATGGAAGAAGTATCATTTGGGTTGAGATTATAGAAGATGGGGAGAGATTAATCAGGCGAAGAGGAAAGGGAGGAAAGACAATCCAGATATAAGCAAAACCACAGAGGTAAACCATAATATGTGTTCTTAGGAAGGAGAAAAGTCCAATTTTTAAAAGGAGTAATATGAGATAAGGCTGGGAAGGTAGAGAGGATCTCATTGTGGAGGCCTTAAATTCCAAGCTCAAGGAGTTTAAATTGTACTCAGTAGGCAATAAGGAAAATACCAATGAAAATTTGTGAAGGGAAAATATTTTAAATAAGCACCTATCAAATTTGCTAAAATTGATACACTGAGGCATGCTCTGTGTATATATATATATATATATATATATATATATACATGTCTATATATGTGTGTGTGTGTATGTGTATGTGTATATGTATATCATGTATATGTATATGTATAAAGTGATACTATCACACCAGTCATGAAATCATTGCCTCAAACACTTTAGCACTTCAATGAACTCAAATCATCAGTATACAATCTGGAACATTTTGCAGGCAATAAAAAGATCAAATCTTCATGAAAATTGGTCATTCAAATTCACACATTCACATTTGTTTCTATGAATGTTTTACTATTGATATATGGCCAGTTTGATGATTGTGTACTGCTAAAACCTTCGTTCTTTACAGTTTAAATGTCATCACGTTCAATGCCATTTGTACTGCAGTAGAAGGTATGTGATCTAGTAGTACTCAAGGATAACTGGCTCTGTAGTAGGAGTACTTGGGTTTAAACCCTACCTCTGATGCCTCCTACCTGTGACCTTTGGCAAGTTACTTAACTTCCATGGCCCGAGTTTCCTCATCTGAAAAATTATATGGGATGACTTCTGAAGTCCTTTCCAGCTCTAGATAGATGTGCCTTTGTTCCCACGACTAAATGACTTCAAAGTACCATCCAGCTCTGAACCCTATCAACCTAAACATACTCATTTAATAGGGAAAGATTGAAGAAAGTTCCTAATTCTGGATTATATAAACACTTAAAATAATTGTTTCTTGGGGTAAGTAATGCATTTCTTACTCATTTTGTAAAATCAGCATTTGCAATATCTTCTCCACCCTGGTTTTTCAGCCAAAGAAAACATCCTCATTAAGCTTTCAGTTTATCAACTCTGGACTTTTGTTTCCACACTACCCACACATTTTCTACTAGTGTGGCTTCCACATTCACACCCCTGTCAACTGACTAGTACAGTTTCATCACCAGGAAAATATCAAAAGGTCACATTCTATGTGGCATAAGGAACTTAGAGAAAGTATGTCTTCTCCATTTTCTATCACCCTGACTCATCAGCCATGTTGTTTTCTGTTTTGATATGGATTAGTTTTTTTTTTCTTCTCAATAGGAAATTCTGTGATACTATATGTAAATGCCTTGATTTTTAAACATACTTTTCTCAGTCCAGCCATGGAATATTCACTCATGATTTTACTACCTTCGATTCTGGATTAAACTCTGGGATCTCAGTGATCAGTTACTACTCTGGAAGGAAGATGATTGGAGCTGCCTCAGTTCTAAGGTCTCCTCGTCTCTGGCACATGGAGTTAGCTTCTGTTCTTTGAATTACTTCCATTGATTACTCTCACCCACACACCCCTTCTGCAGTGCCCAAACAGACATAACTCCTTTTAGGCCTTGTCTTGAAATACTTCTTGTCATTATTCAATAATCCTGTGTCTTTGTTCCTGCATACCTGTCATCTGAACTACCCCCCGCCCACACACGCAATTTTTTGATGTCACTGTACTTTCTTGCCCTCCAGGTAATCCTAGATTCTTTGAGTCCCCTTACTTCTAGTCTAACTTTGGCCTCACTACTCTGTCTTCACCCCCAACCTCCATTCACTTGCTGGCTTTCATTCTATTTCCTTCACATTTGAGATCCTTTGTCTTCAATCTTTGTTCATCTCCAGTCATTGATCATAGCTTCCTTACCAGTTCCTGCTTCCCACCAAAGTCCAGAGCCCTTATTTGAATCCATTTCTGGAGAGCACAGATTAGGGATAACCCCTAGCAAAATTATGAAATTGTGTTGATCCCTCATTCTTTTAACTATAACTCTAATTATTTTTATTAATAATAAGAATAATTATTTCATAATAATTTTACCTATAATTGTTTTAATATTTAATAGTTTAATATTGTTTAATAATGATAACTTTAGTAGCAGTAGTAGTTAGCATTTATATAGCACTTAAAGGTTTAAGAAGAATTTTCAATGTGTCATCTCATTTGATCATCACAACCTTGAGAGGTAGGTGCTATTAATATATATAAAGATAATAATGGGGGGCAGCTAGGTGGAGCAGTGGATAGAGCACTGGCCCTGGATTCAGGAGGACCTGAGTTCACATCCAGCCTCAGACACTTAACACTTACTAGCTGTGTGACCCTGAGAAAGTCACTTAACCCTCATTGCCCCACCAAAAAAAATAATAATGTATTAAAATGCTTTCCAAATCTTAAAATGCCATATAAATGTCAGTCATTATTATATTCGCCAAAAGGTAGGATCTCGGGGCAGCTAGGTGGTGCAGTGGATAGAGCACCGGCCCTGGATTCAGGAGCACCTGAGTTCAAATCTGACCTCAAACACTTGACACTTACCAGCTATATGACCCTGGGCAAGTCACTTAACCCCAATTGCCTCACCAAAAAAAAAAAAAAAGTTAGGATCTGTTTGTAATTATTCCCTAGTACCTACTCTTTAGTGCCTTCCATGATTGCATTTAGGATTTTTAGTGTTCTCCCTTCTCAAATAACCTGTGTATATTTGTTTGTTCAATTGTTGTAATATCACATTTGAAGGACAGTTCTTTAAAAGCAGTTGTATTTTTTTTTCCCTTTGGATGTCTAGTACCTGTATATAATGAGTTTAATATATGTCATTTAATTGAATTGTACCAAGACACAGTAAATACTTTAAAAAAGAGCATCTGGGGCAGCTAGGTGGTGCAGTGGATAGAGCATTGGCCGTGGATTCAGGAGGACCTGAGTTCAAATCCGGCCTCAGACCCTTAACACTTACTAGCTGTGTCCCCTGGGCAAGTCACTTAACCCCGATTGCCTGACCAAAAAAAAAAAAAAAAGATTATCTTTTCTGTTTGCTCACACTCAATTCTTCTCTACACCCTCTATGAAATACTAACACTGGTCTACTAGTGATTCCTTGAACACAAACCATCACCTTCCAAGTCTCATTTCCCTTTCATGGATTTGAAAATCTGAAGTCTGGAATGCTCTCTCTCTTCTTACCTGTGTCATTCAGTTGCTTTGGCTTCTTTAAGACTCAGTTTAAATCACCGCTTCTGTAGGATGTCTTTCTTAATCCCCTCTGATGCTAGTACCTTCCCCTTCTCAGATGACCTTCCTTCATACACACACACACACACACACACACACACACACACACATATAAAATTAAAATCAATCTTTCTATCTCAAGTTAAACATTACCAATTCCTTCAAACAATCTGCCTATAGAATGATCTCTAGTTTTGCCATGGTGGTTTCTCTTCTCTGAAAGTGTCCTAGTTGGTCAAAGTCCTTCCTGCAAAAATATATGCAATATATAATACGATGTGATACAATGTGATATAATATAAATGTTATTATATACATACATTATATGTTACACACATATACACATATATACATATACATGTATATTTAATTACTTATATATATATATATATATATATATATATCCCTCATTTGAATGGGTATTCCTTGAGCATTGGCACTGCTTCTGAATTTCTCTATAGCCGCAGGATGTAGTAAGCAATTAATAAATGCTATTTGAGTAACAAACTAGTAATTGATTTTGAACATAGTGATCTCGGTTAAAAGAAGATGTACTTTATTGGCAAGAAATCCAATGCATTCAGAAGCCATTTTGTGATCTGCTGCTCTGCCATCCTTAGGTCAGGTTTATCATTTTAAAAATAACAATAGGACACCATCTATGTTTATATGTAAAACTTCAAAGACAGAGAATCTAGGAAAGCTGTGTAAGCCAAAAGACCCTTACAATGCTGTGGGAGATGCTTTGGAGTTTTCTAAACCTATAATTCGTGATTGAGTTAAATAAGTGATATTCTGTGCTTTCAAATTCCTTTTACAAGGCAAGCCAGTGTATGCCCTATTGATCAGGTTTCATACTAATTGCTTTAATTATGATGGTTATACTAGTACTAATTATAATCATTGGAGAAACAACCATATGTTAGTTATAGAATACAGTCTATGTGCACAATTATGGGAGCAAAGCAGTTACAGCAGGTGATAATATTAAATTAAGCTAATCAGCTATTTTTCATTTATGTGGTAGTGTGTTTAGAGCAAGTGGAACTTCTGGGTCTTGCTGATTTCTGAAGGAAAAAAAAGTGAGAGACAATATTCTCATTGCTGAAGCAATTACTCCTTCAAAAGAAAGAATCACAGAATCCCTTTTGGAATGAACTTCAGAGATCACTAAGCTTGAATAGGAACCCCCTTGACAAAATCCCTGGCAATTGTTCATCTTGTATCATTTTGAAGACTTCTTATGAGGGGAACTCATGATTTGATGCAATTAGCTGGCACAATGGATGGAGCATGGTATTTGGAGTCAGGAAGACCTGAGATTTAATCCCACCACAGATATTTATTAGTCATGTGACTAAGCAAATCATATGACTTTTCTCAGCTTTTTTTCTCATCTCTAAAGTGGGGATAATAATAGAACCTACCTGACAGATTTGTTGTGATAATCAAATACATATGTAAAGCATTTTGCAAACCTTAACACACTGTATAAGTACTAGCTGTTGATTTCATTACTTCCTCAATCAATTCCATTTCAGGACCATTAAAAAAGGAAAGGAATTTTGATCTTTGAGCACAAATCTGCTTGGCTGAAACTTCTACCTGTTGTTTTTCATTCTGTTTTAAAGGGTCAAATTCAATGCATCCTCTTTATTCCAAATTGTTGTTGATGTTGTTTGTGCTTTGTTTTGGAAGAGGAGCAATGATGTTATGAGGGTAATGTCTTGACTTGCACCTGAATTGGATTGGAGTGACAAGACCAACACATTCAGTAAGTACATATTTTCCATGAATATTAAAATTTTCTGAATCACTGGAAGTTGTATGGATTTTTTTGGTCTACCTTTTGTGTACACAAGGTGTAATAAAGCAGTTACATGATTGCAGCAGATTTGGCATAAAGAGAAAGAAACAAGAATGTAAGGGCCCCTGAGTACTGGATATCCAGTAGATTATTCTCTACAAGCATAAAAGTCATTTTTATTTTAAAATGGAGAATTCACATTGTATGTGTATGGGGGAGGGGAGGCAATGAACTTAATAATTTTGAAATACAGTGTTTTGGGCAAAAGTACAGTTATTATTATTATTATTATTTCATAATTATAGATCAATATTATTCCCTTTAAACTAGTAGGAATAACGATCTCTAATCACTCTTTCCCTACCGTGAGTTCGCTCCCAGGCACTACTCTTTAATCCCTCTTCTGCTATGTTAGGCACATTGTAATCTTTCTTCCACAATGTCAGTGACATTACAATCTTTCTTTTCCTATGTCAAGGGACATTGAACTACCTCTCCTAACTCAGGGATCCTATAATCTTTCTCCCATGTCAAACCACAGTCATCTTTTCTCCTATATTAGACACACTCCATTTTTTTTTCCTCTTCCAAGTGAGGTTGTTATAAATCCTTTCCTACTCAAAGTGGGGAATGCTGTTGATGTTTTAATTCTCAAACTCACATGTACCTTAGAAAGATCCACCTCAGTAACCAGTTATTTTACCTGATTAATTATTTAGACTCCTTCTAGTGATTATTTACACTGTAATTCAATCTTGGAATGGTGATGTCCTATACTATATGAACTGCTTCATCTGGTCCTCAAAATCAATAGCTTTATTGATGGAAAGAAAAAAATTAGAGTTTTAAAAAAAGGAAACTTCTTTTTTCAAATGAGACGCCTAAAATCTCAGGGAAGTATGAAAAGGTTCCTGCCTTGTGGCTAGCCTAAAATGCAGAAGCAGTTGAGATGTATTCTAGTTGAATCACTGATATTTGCTATCTTCTATAAATTCTTCCACATGGCCCTTGGTACCTATTTTTCAGATAAAGGCTGACCCTGCAGTACAGAAACTGAATTATTATGAATACTTTGTGTTTATAAAGCCTTCATTGCTTTGAGCAATTCCTAATATTTTCAAGTTCAGCATTGCTACATATTCTCTATTATATCAATTTTAATGGGGCTTTTTATATAATTTCCAATTATTTATCTTCAATATTATTCAGATGCACTTGATCAGTTGCCAGAGAAAAAGGAAAATAAAAACCACTCTTTTAGTTATTACATTGATGTTGATGCTAGCAGAGAGCATATAGAATTCAACTAGGTAAAACCTTTAAAACTGTCTATTTACCATATTGTAATTCGTACTTTGGAGCTTTTAAAATTTAATTAAACAGGGGGCAGCTAGATGGCACAGTAGATAAAGCACTGGCCCTGGATTCAGGAGCACCTGAGTTCAAATCTAACCTCAGACATTTGACATGTACTACCTGTGTGACTGTGGGCAAGTCACTTAACCATCATTGCCCCCTTCCCAAAAAATTAATTAAACAAAAATAAAGTCTTCAGCTAAACTCAACTGACTTTCAGGAAAATAATGAAGGTAAACTTAATGGGTATTCTACATTAAAAATGGAATATTTGTATCCTACAAGATAACCTCAAACTCCAATATTCTGACTATTTCTACATTCACCTTTAACAATCTCTTTTCACTTCTGTTCTCTATTTTCTGGGAGATACCAAAACACTAAGGATATGAGGGAAAAGGCCTAGATAACTAGATCTCTTGTCTAAATTTCAGTCATCATAAAAATAACTTGGGCTTTGGAAAACAGAAGAAAAGTTTTTGGTTTTTTGTTTGTTTTGTTATGTAAGCTATTGATTCTATTCAATGGCAATGGACTATATACTTTAACCAAGGCTAAAATTGATTAAATGTTGGCAGGTTTTGCTCATGATTCTTTGGTCTTCTGTCAGAGTATAAATAAGACAGCAAAGATATTCAAATAATCATGTAATAGTATGCCCATCTTGTAGCTTTATATTATCATAACAGAAATGTGTTGTTAGATAGATAAACTCTATTTTTTTTCCTTCCTCTGGGTCTTTGAGAAATAATTGAAAAACAAAAGGAGAGATGAAATCATCCTAGATCTAGCTGGTGTTCATACAGAGGTAGGAAGAAGGTAGAGACTTTTCTCTACATAAGTCTAAAGGAAACAATTAACAAAAAAACAATCTTATAAAGAATGATTGGATTAGAGTTATCCCTTCCATATCACAACTTTCCCCATAATTGTTTTTCAACATATTATGTAATTTAAAATTCTAAATGTGGGTCCTAACCTGTTCCCCCAGTTTTGGGGGAAACTGACCAAAATCACTGGTAAAACGAGTTTAGGTTTTTAAGCATTTATTGAAAGATAGTAAAAGAAGAGAAAGATTGAGAACAGAATTCCTGCAACCTGGCAATCCTATCTTTCCTCAACTCCTCTGTTTTCCTCTGTCGCCACCACTACCATGGTGAAGTCAGGAACCCAAAAAGTGACAGTGCTCTCTGTGCAGGCTCTCCTTCCTCCTTCCTGTCCCCTCCCAGAAATGGGAGGTTCTTCAAGCTGGTTGGTTGACTGGGACGGAAGTTCAAAGTTTTTTTAGATTCTGAGAACCATACTTTCTTAAGTACTCTCAAGTACCAGCCAGATGTGCTTAGAATCTAGTCAACTGCTAATCTAGTCAAATCAGCCAGTAATCCACTCAGGTGGGCTCCTGAGTATCTGCCAAATCTCATCTATCACATTCCATTATCTTGACAATATCAAAGGTCAAGTAGGCATAAGAAGTTCAATGGGGAATTTGGGAGAGTTTTGCAGAAGTCACTGACAACACACAAAGTCCAACAGACAACACACAAGCTATGACCAGATATTTAACCCAAATTTTACTATAATGCATTGTAAAAACTACATTAAAAAAGAAAAAAAAAAGTTCAGACTTTTTATTTGGTACAAAGGAAGGGCCAAAATATTGTGGAAGACATAACTGTATAGAATTAGACTGGAAGGGATCTTATGTATCATCCAAACTCCTCCAACCCCTAATTTGACATATGAGGAAACTTAGCTCCGGGGAGGTCAAATGATTTTGCCATCACTTAGGTCATTAAGTGTTAAAGCCTTATCTGAAGTGGTAATATTATGATGTCAAGTCAACAAATATTTATTAAGCACTTACTATGTGCCAGGTATTATGCTTAGTGTGGGAATAAAAAGGAAGACAAAGGTAACCCTGCTTTCAAGTAATTCACATGGTAATGGGACAGAAACTATGCAAACAACTTTATACATGTAAGACATAGTAGACTGTAAATAGGAGGTAATCTCAGAGAGAAGGCTTTAACAATATGGCAAGGGAAGAGGAAGACTAGGAAAGACCTCATGCAAAATATAAGATTTTACTGAGTCTTGAAGGAAGACAGGGAAGTCACTATGACTTCATGGGAGACATAGGACAAATCTCATGTATCAAAAAGCTACGTGCCAATTCGAATTTTACATTATATCCTAGGAGTCATTACTCAAAGGCTTGGTTTATTAGATTAAAAAAAAAATAGAACCACCTTTAGGGAAAAAATGTTTCTAGTTTTTCAATTTAACTCTAGAGAATGGTGAAAGAAAATTTCTAATAGAGATCAAGTGACAGAAAGATGGTTAATAGTTAAAGCAGCTAGGGGCCATGTACAGGCTGATTTAATAGATCAAAGTGAATACCTGGGATCACCCTCATGTGTGAAGAGATAATGAGCCCAGACACTAAAGTACATGTATTCTGGTTTTCATATGGCTGATTCTTTTGAACCTGAAGGTTTGTTATTCTACATGAAAAAAAAAAAAACCCTATATGGAGCAGCCATTCTATTTTTACCATATGCCAAACACAGAGAAGAAAATCTTCATTGGGATAAAAAAAATCCAGGTAATTACAAATACCCAAATATTATTACACTTGATAATTGCTTCATGCTATTCCAAATATTATCATTATTTCTTGATTTCGTCTTGCCCTGTTCAACCTCTATGTAGCTCAGGAGGCCTTTTCTCATGACAGGAAATTACTCTTACCACATCTCCACCTATTGAAAACTTTCTCTTTTTTCAAGGCCTAACACAAGTACCAACTCTGCCATGAATCTTCCCCAATTTCCTTAGAGAGAATAAACTTTATAACTGCCCAAGTTCTCCAACCTTTCTATTTAACATTATAACACCTGAACTTGTACTATAAATATTTGTGTATAGATCTTATTCCCCAACTAGATTTTAAATTCTTTGAAGGAAAAAGTTCTCTGATTTTTCTATCAGACTTATCCAGCACCCACAACAGGACCCTGCAAAAAGTAGGCATTTAACAATTATGTATTAAATTGATTCAGATCCAGATGTTTGGTAGGATGCTGGCTATACTTTTAGATCTTTGGTGATTTGTTCCAGATGTTTTCTAATCATGTGGTCACATGTCCCAATGATAAAAATGCAGTTTTAATAGAAGGTCCTAGTTTTTGAATATATTGATTCATTTTGCATTCTCTCTCTCTCTCTCTCTCTCTCTCTCTCTCTCTCTCTCTCTCTCTCTCTTTCTCTCTGTTCTTCTTTCTCTGCCCCCCCCTTCCCTCCCTCTCTTTTGGGGTATTTAAAAGTATTTGTTATATGGAATAGCTCTCTGGTCTGGGGAGAAGACATGTTAAGAGAAGTTACATTAATATAAAATAAAACCAAAAATATGAATAAAGATTTTTTAAAAAGAGAATGTTCTAATGGAGGTAGATTCTTTGTTACTCTTCAAACTCTGGTTTTTGTCACAAAGTGCTACACTGATATTATAGAATATGAAAATTATAGGTACTGAGTGTGTCTAAAATTAAGCAAAACAAAAGAGTGACCTCATTAATTAGCTACTATAGGAAAAAGAAAAATATTAAATAAATAATCAAATAAGTTCTTAAAATAGTAAGTTAATTCACTCCATGAAGTTAAATTACAAATAACCATGAATTATAATATCCATCTTGGAAGTGAGGTTCATATTCAGAAGAAAAAGTTAATATCTTTTGAAATATAACAGGTTTACTTAGGTTCAAGAAGACATAAGAATTGGTTCCAACTAATTTGTTGGTGAGGAGTCTTCAAAAAGATGTATCGATTCAGAATTCCCCAATGTATAACATATATCCTAGGGCTGGGGTTGGGAGTAGAGTAGAGGATCATGAACTTTTGCAAACTATATTATCTCTTTCTGACCATTTGAATACTATTCATATCACTGAAGCAAGAGCTTTCAGAGAATATGGCTTTTTCCATTTGAAGGATTTTTGAATTCATTTAGTACGGAGTGACTTTTTTTTTTTTACCAATGTACACAGAGGCCTTCCTATACTTGAATAGAAAGATTTAATATCTACAAGCTTACAAATGGTATTTAGAGGACACAAGAGGCAATATGTTGTGAGAAAAAGTATAATGAACAGAAAATCAAAAATTTGGATGTTATTTCTACCCAACTATATGATCTTGGGTGAATATTTTCATTTCTCTATGCCTCAGTTTCAAATTGAATTCAACAAGAATTTTTTTGAGTACCTTAATAAGTACCAGAAACTATGTTAGGTACTGGACTTACATACACAAAAATAAATAAATTTGCTTTCAAACTTACAGCCTACTGAGAGGAGGTGGCATATACATAGATAAAGCAATTTTGTTTGGTTTTCCTTTTCTAAGAGTACCAATGACATCACAGTTTAATGTCTTGATTTACGCCTGAATTGGATTTAAGTGAGACAGAGTTGCACAAAGTCGCCAGCCTTACTCTCTCTTCCAGAGTCATTGAAGTCCAGTGGCAAGAAAAAAAAATAGGATGACTAGTGATAGCCCAGGATGCAGTAGATGATCTTGGTGTCTTCTATGTTTGACCAGGCTACAAATGCTCCACAGAGCCTGCTTCAGTTACCTTCATGTCAGTTGGAACAAAGTGTTCTCTTCTGCCCATTCCACTGTAGGGTAGTCTTCACATGCTTGGGGTAGATACCCATTCTCACTGATGGTTTTGAGGCTGCTTAGTTATTCTCAGACTGGTTTAGCCCATCTGACCATTTGGTTTTGCTGGGGTACAGCCTCTCTACATACTCTACCTTTTTCTAGCCATAGGAGCAAGCTGGATGATCAGTTGGACTCCAAAGGTTGATGAGCAGCCCTCAGAAGGGCTTAGCAAGCCTTCACATCAGAGATGCTAGTCCTTCCTTAACAACTCATATACCCCAGGCAATATAAATATCATATAAAGCAATTTCTGGAAGACAGGGGTGTGCAGTGGATAGAGTTGGCTTCAAAGTCAAGAAGATTGGGCTCAAATCCTTCCTTTGACATATACTGGCTATGTGACTTTGGGCAAATAAGTTTACCTCTCAGTGCCTTGGGCAGCTGTAAGACTATAAGGTGCAAAGCAGTAACTGAGATCTGCATTGAAAATGCATATTTTGGGGGACAGCTAAGTACTACAGTGGATAAAGCACCGCCCTGGATTCAGGAGGACCTGAGTTCAAATCTGGCCTCAGACATTTGACACTTACTAGCTGTGTGACTCTGGGCAAGTCACTTAATTCTCATTGCCCCACAAAAAGGGGGGGTATTTTTTTATGCCAATAAAATCTCAGATACAATTAGATTCTATTTTCTTTTGATTTTGGAAGTATCACTAATACATATTGGGAGAAATATGTTTGGGGGGGGGGGAGATTGGAGGTGGAGCCTTGAAAGAAGCTAGGCATTCTAAATTGTGGAGAAGAAAAGAGAAAAAGAGTACATTCTGAAAATGTCACACATTCTGTGCAAAGGTAACAAGGCAGGAAATATATCAATGAGATGTCATACTATATGGTCTTTACGATTTCTTCTAGTTCTAAGGTTCTATGTTTAAATTTTCACCTTTCCTTTATATGCAACACTCTAAACATAATACTCTGTATTTTAAAACACTCTTACTCAGGTTCTCCTCCCTTGAATATCCTGAGTCACTCACCTGAAAACTTTTATTGCATGGACAAATTTTCTCAGTCTGGCATTTTATGCTAGCAGGCACAATGGATACAATAAAAAATACATTTTATTTCATTGTATCTAAGTGGTATTTAACTCCCTGGTGATTGCATTCTGTACAGCATCCAACAAATTTTGACTTCCTTTGAGGAAATTGCTTTTCTATGCCAACCCACTATACTAATTCAGTTTCAAATCTGAAATTCACCTTAGGAACACTCCCCTCTACCCCACCCCCACCATTTTTCTCAATAGACACATTTATTTATTCTTAAAATGTTGGAGTTAGAGGGGACTTCTAAGTTTATCAAGTTCTATTTATATTTGAACCATGAATTCCATCTGCAATCTCCCTGAGAAGTAGTCTCCATCTGTTTGAAGACCTCCCATAAGAGAAAACCCAGTCTTATGAAGCAATAGAGTCTAATTTTTGGACAGTTCCTAATGGAGTCAATAATGCAACATTAATTTTTGCTGACTTTTATGAGTACCTTGCACTGAGGTCAGAGGACTTTGGTGTATGCATATGGAGTATGCTATATCAGGCTGCATGTGTGTCTGTGTGGGGTCAATCTAGTTCAAGTAGAAAGAAAAAGAATACATTTCTAAGACTGAAGAGACGCCTGAAATCCTGAGGTTTTAAGGTACCTCCATTCCTACTAGAAAGATTTTAAAATAGGAAACACACCAGTTTGTTCATGTAGAACAGGTTTTCATTTCGATGTGACAAAGCATCTTATGAGACTGTCAGTTCCCAGAGGGCAGGAACACTGTTTTGTATCGCCTCTATCTTTTCTAATGACAGACAGAGCTCTGCACACAGGATGTGCTCAATGAATGTTTCTTGAATTTAAGTAGGTCAATTACAATAGAGAAAGACCTTTCTATTATAATTTCTATGATCATTTTCTGTTTGGGACAAGTTGCATATTTTTCCCTCTTTCCCTTTTGCTAGTTCAAGATATTCTTCTTTATTGTATTTATAGAATTCAATATGCATTTTCATTTTCAGACTGTAGAATAGCACCAGAAAGCAATTTAAATGAACAAACATCTTTCTTATTTAAATCGAAAGAAGCCACCTAACCAGGTCCATTCATATTCCAAAAAGCATTGTGTTGTGGCCCCCATTAGGGGATTTTAAGTTGACGGGATGACACCAAACTGGAGGAGATATTTAATATGTTTAATGATAGAACCAAAACTGGATGGAAATATTGGAAAATCATGTGTGTAGTTCACAAATGAACTGCTGAAATATAGTACAGGGAGAGATCTGTCTTAATAGTAACATATATTTTATTAAAAATAAAAATTTTTCAAAAGCACACAGAAAAACCAAGGAGCTTTAAATCAGCTATAAGTTCATTATGAATCAACACTTTTTGTCTGTCACAAAAAAAAATCCAGCAATCATAAATTTTGTTTATAAAAGATAGTATCTACAGTAAGGGAAGTGACAGTCATGCTATATGCTTCACTGGACAGACCCCATTTGCATTAATGGGCTTACAGAGTTTCATTTTATGATTCATAGTTATCATGAATCCAAAGGACTGCCCTATGGAAGAGACATTGGGTTTATTTTGGTAGGTCCTAGGAAGCAAAATGAGGAGTAATATACCCATTTAGGAGTTGAAGAGAAGCAGATAACATTGATATAAAGAAAAGCCTCCTAAATAGTAAAACTGAGCACCGTTGAATGAGCTGCTCTGTAGTGGGCTCCCCTAATATACACTTGTCATTTTTGAGGTTTCTGGACAGATTTAAGTTCGACTAACTGGTCTCTGAGGTTTATTCCAAATTTTAAGATTCTATAAGACTCTACCACCCACATGGATATAAATCCACATATGAAATCCTTAACAACTTTGAGTGAGTGAGTTCCATAAATTCACAATTTCCCCAAATCCCAATCAGAAGAATTCTTGGCAGTTTCTTTCTACTCTGTACCTAAACAGGAATCCCCTCCAGAACACAGCTGACATGGATCCTTCCAACTTCAACTTCATGAGTCAATCAGCCAATGAGAATTTATTACACACTTACAATGTAGCTAACATTGCGCTAAGTGCTAGTGATATAAAAACAAAACCCAAAAATATGGTGTCTTTCTACTAGGAACTCATATTTGAATGAGATAAGTAACATGCAATAAAAAAATGTAATACAAATGAGTGTACTACTCAGTGGAAATGAGAGGTAATCTTAGAGGGAAAGCACTAGCAGTGAGAGAGATCAAGGAAAAGCCTCTTACAGAATATGAAACTTGAGCCAATTCCTGAAGGAAGTTTAGAAGCTGGAAGGTAGAGATGAGGAAAGAGAGAGTTTCAATCCCAGCAGATGGTCAGTGCAGAGGCAGCATTGGGAGAAGGAATTTTGTGTGAGAGGAACAATGAGAAAGCCAGTGTCAGTAGCTAAGTACATCCAGGGGAGTGAAGTGTAAGAAGGCTGAAAAGGTAGAAGGAGGAGAAGCTGGGAGTTCTTGAAAAGGTCAGTGTAGGATTTTATGTTGGACACTGGAGGTAAAAGAAAGACATTGGAGTTTATTGAATAAAGGGATGACATGGTACAACCTGCACTTTAGGAAGATGCCTTTTGAAGGGGAATAAAGGATGGATTAGAGTGAGTAAAGACTGAGACCAATAAGTAGCCTATGTCAATACCGAAGTGGGAAGGTGATGAGGGCCTGCACCAAGGTGTAAGTCAAGTGAAGTAGAGTGGATGTTTTGTTTTGTTTTGTTTTGTTTTTAAGTGAGGCAAATTGGGGTTAAGTGACTTGCCCAGGGTCACACAGCTAGTAAGTGTTAAGTGTCTGAGGCCAGATTTGAACTCAGGTACTCCTGACTCCAGGGCCGGTGCTCTATCCACTGCTCCATCTAGCTGCCTCCTAGAGTGGATGTTTATGACATATGCTATAAAAGTAGAAATGACAAGATGTGGCAATAGATTGGATATGTGGATATTGTATAATGCTGCCTCTGCACTGGCCATGAATGTGGGTAATCAATTAAAGATGGCACTTGGGTCATAAGCTTGGGTGATTGGGAGAAAGGAGGTACTCTCAAAGAGGGTATATGCATTTAGAAAACATGTGGGTAGTTTGGCTGGATTACATGTAAAAGAGTAATGGAAGGACCAAGTAAAAGTATCTATAGCTGCTCAAATAGAAGGATTCTTGATTGGAGCAGAAGGCTGGACTAGATCAGGAGTTCTTAACCTTTTCTATGTCATCGCCCAGAAGTGTCAAAAATGTGTCAAAATACTCCCAGTGTTGTGTGAACCGAAATTAACAGAGATTAAAATAAAACTGGGAAAAAAATAATTAAATAAATAAGAATACAAGTCTTGGCATTCAGTTTTTTCAGTCATGTCTGACCCTTTGTGGCCCTACTTGGGGTTTTCTTGGCAAAAAAAAAAAAAAAAAGTGGTTTGCCATTTCCTTTTCAAGCTCATTTTACACGTGAGGAAACTGAGGCAAACAGGGTTAAGTGACTTGCTCAGGTCCACACAGCTAGTAAGTGTCTGAGGCCAAATTTAAACTCAGGAAGATGAGTTTTCCTGGCTTGAGGCCCAGCCCCCTATCCACACTTGTGCTACCTAGTTGCCCAGGAATATAATACAAAAAAGATAATGTTAATATATGGTTTTCCATTTGAGTTTAATACCACTATCCTATACCCTTAGCAAGTGTAGTCAAGCCTGGCAACCCATAGGGGTCTATCCATTGAGTCCTAACATGAATTCCAGGTGAAAAAAGCATTTGACTAGATAATCTCTTAAGTATTGTCTGACTCTAGAATGTTTCAATTCTTATAGAAATTGAGACTATTTGAATAAGGAGTAAAAAGGTTTAGTCAATGAGAACGTATATGTTTCAGTGATCTGATCCTCTTTCCTGTGTGAGGTGTAACCTAAAGAAAGAGGTTTTAATTACCAGAAGTTCCCGGTGGCTATGGGCTTCAGAGTTCACACGTTCACTAGTTCTGAAAAATGACAAAGCTTGTCCTGAATTCCTTTTATAAATAGGATCATGACATCATGCATTTAGAGCCAGAAGAGAGCTTACAGACCATTGAATCCAAACCCTCCATTTTACAGATGAAGAAAATGAGGCCCAGAGAAGTAATTTTCCCAGGGTCAGAGAGCTAGTTAAGTGTCTGAAGCAGGACCCGCACTTAAACATCCCTGAGCCCAAGTCAAATTCCATGCACTCTATCACCTAGTTGCCTCACACTCTTACCAGGAGTAGGATGATACAATAATTGCAAGAAACACAGATGACTACATTTATAAAATCCTAGGGATCAGGTGTGTGCAGGACCCTGAGAATTACACCTGGGAAATCAGCAAGGGCAACAAATCAGGGCTTGATTTATTGTTTTATTGATTGTGTAGATTAAAGAAAGGATGGAAAAAGATAAATAATGAAGATTAAACTTAAAAGTCTATTATTGGGGATAGAGTGGATAGTGCACTGGCCCTGAAATCAGGAGGACCTGAGTTCAAATCCGGCCTCAGAAACTTGACACGTACTAGTTGTGTGACCTTGGGCAAGTCACTTAAATCCAATTGCCTCACCAAAAAAATAAAAAAAAAGTCTATGATTGGGTCAGCTAAGCGGCACAGTGGATAAAGCACCAGCACTGGATTCAGGAGGACCCAAGTTCAAATCTGGCTTCAGACACTTGACCCTTACTAGCTGTGTGATACTGGGCAAGTCACTTAACCCTCATTGTTCCACCAAAAAATTAAAAAGTCTATTATCGTGTGCATGTGTGTGTGTGTTTTCTCCTAGAGGTCTGGTTGTTAAATTTTTATCAGCACACCCCTGCCAAGGCTCACAGATTTAAAGATTTAAAATACCTTAAGATATGTTTAATCCAACCCTCTCATTTTACAGATGAGGAACTGAGATCCATAGAAATTTGGCCAAGTTGTTATGAGGAGTAAAAGGCAGAGCTGGTATTTAAACCCATATCTCTTTCTGCTGAACCATGGGGATTGGAATATCTCAGATCCATGACACAATACTACTTTAGCTTTATGTCTATATGGTTACAGATTGCCCAAAAATGCTATAAAAATTTAGGAGTAAATTAAGTCCCATTAAGGTTCCTAATCAAGATGGTATTTAAAATATATCATACTGTATAAAGTCTGACATGATGGGCAGTAGAATGAGTCACATTTTTATGGAAATGGCTAATATGGAATTTTTTTACTTGATTATGCATATGTGCTATGAAAGTTATTTTTTTTTCTTTTTCCTCTAGGTGAGGAATGGAGGAACAAAAACAAATGTTGCTTATTGAAAAAAAATTTAAATCCTAGCTTACCAATAGATGGATACTGCTATATTGCAGGTCAGACAATATTCCCCAAAACATAGCTTCATATAGTAAAAATCTGATATAATCTGTAGCACAAATATTTGATAGAAAATTCTCTAGTATAATTATATACTACAAAATGTACATAATTCTGTAGTAAAGTATACAAGGCACTGAGTTCCAACAAACCTGTGTATAGGGTGATTCAGGTATTATTTAACTCATTTTATAAATGAGGAAACAACCTCAGAAGAATTAAACAATTTCCTGAGATAATAAAGTGTGGAGAGGACCTGGATTGAGAGTACTGAAGTTGGAGTCAAAAGATCTGGTTTCAGATTCAGAATCTGCCACTTACAAGCTTTGAGACTGGGCAAATTACTTAACTTCTCTAGGTCTCTGCTGCTCATTTGTAGAATGAGGTGCTAAGGCTAAATGACTTCCCATGCTGTTCTCAGCTCTAAATTTATGATCCAAGAATCTGATAAATCCAGTGATGTATGTTTCATTACATTGCCTTGGTTCCACCTCTGATAGGAATGTGAATAAAGTAAATTTTGGCTAAGGTCTATTGTCCTGCAATATTCCTGGATAGCTAAACTCTGAAGTTTATGATCACTGGAAACTTCCGTAATTGAATGGCTCTTTCTCTGGGGCACATCTTATGAAAAGGGTCAAGGGATCATTGAGACAAAGTACAGCCTCACTGACTAAGCCCTTTGGCTGCTTCCTCAAAAAGGCATGTAGATAACTGTATTATTAGAAGGAAATCCCCATGGAGCCCTCCCTTGGTTCAGAACCACAGGCTGTTTACTCCTTGGGGGCGTAGCTGGTAAAACAGCCTGGTTCATTATCACTCAAGTATCCCTGGGGCGTAGTCCTCACAGCCTTTCCCATGCTCAAAAACCTATGTAGGCAGTTACACTGATGTCCTGGTAGATTTACCTCATTTTTAAACCAATCCTATTTTTTGAGAATCACAACTCACTAAAGGGACTTGATGGCTCTAAGAATCATATTATAAAGACAGAAGATGTCTAGCCCAATCTCCTACTCCATGGAGGAATTCCCTCTGCTTGAAAAGTTCTAGTTACTTCTCTTGAGCTCCTCTATTCCACCTTTCTATGTCTTCTTTCCTCAATGGTACAGTAGAAAGGGAACCAAACAGTAACACTACCTGTGCCCCCATGAACGCATCAGTTAACTTATTTCGAATTCAGTTTCCTCTTCTCTAAAAAAAAAAGGGGGGGGGTTGAATTGGGGATTACTGATCTAGAAATAAAAGTTAACTCAGAGACCATCTAGTCAGTCTATGCCCTTTATTTTACAGATGAGAAAGCTGGGGCACAGAAGTATTAAGAGACTTTTTCTGGTGAGAATATCAGGGGTCTGTCTCCTGAGCCAGGTTTTCTGTCTCTGGAGCCAGTGTATTTACAGCCTTTTGTAATGATTTCCAAAGTCTCTTCCAAAACTAAGTCTTGGAATCTTACCAATACACTACTCTGCTTCTATCTCTCCTAATATTAACATTATTAAGGGATTACACCAGACATAGGGAAAACTCCATTTATTGCCATTATTGGTGTGACTGCTAGAGATGTTGTTTTGAAAACCACCTTATGGATCAATTAAACTATAAGCACTGGATGTATCACTATGACAGAATATATATATATATATGAATGAGCTAATGTTTTTCTAAAGCAAAAATATTTTTAAAACAAACCTCCAAATCCCCACAATTTAAGAAGCTGATAACATATATAATCTTCCCCTTCAATAGTTCTTCCATGTCTCATTTTTGCATTTGCACACTGCCTGAACTGAGCTATCCAATAGAAAAAAAAAATCCCTCTGCCTTTCCTACAGTTCCATTTAAGCCTATATTTTTGTTTCCCAGCTCCACCCCACCAAAAAAGTATCAGTACTCTTTTGACCTGAAGGAGAACGCATGAGATCCTCACTGATGTAAATATCAATTATCATTTAGCTGTAAAAATTTTTAGACAGAATTACTGAAATTTCGATTAATCAAGTTGCCACTAGAGGTCACTATTGCAATTTTATGAAACGAGACGTATACACACCTATACACACATATATTTAAAGCTACAGAAGAGATGCAGAATTCATAACAAAGTGTATTCTTAATTGTCACCAATTACTAAACATGTGGCAAATTACAAAGTATATTTAATTTACCCTATGTTTTGTAGATTCATAAGAGATCTAAAAACAAAATCAAATCTACCACCTTGCATACAATTGGTATTCTCTTAAATATTTTTCCAACTACTAGTGTGTTGGTCACAGCTTTCTTTTTTGAAAGAAAATTTAAAGTACAAAATGAAAAATGTGGGTCTCATCTTGGTGTCAGTCTCCTGGTGTATACCCCATAGGCATCAGATTTTCCCTTAACTTAAGAAAGAAATGTTTGCTCATTTAAATTACTCTCCAGTGGTATCCTCCTGTCTGAAAATGAAAGTGCATATTGAATTCTATAGCCACAATAGGGAAGGATAATGCATATCCCGGAACAGGAAAAGAGAGAGAGGGAAAATATATAACTTGACCCAAAGAGCCGATGAATCATAGAAATTAGAAATGGAAAGGACCTATTATGAAATGAAGACTACAGCTCAGGGAAAATACAATTCCACTTATGTTTATTTCAGATTACAGTGCTCAGCATTTACACTGTTCTTCCAACAATAGCTTTCTTTTCCCTCTAAAGATCAAATGGAGCCCATAATAGGTTGCAGCAGCTTTTCCTTCAACCGGGACAGGATTGCTCATAAGGCTAAATTCACACTAGAGTAATTAACTAGCTAGATAATTGCTGTAGCATGAATATGATAGTTACTTTTCTTCTAGCTTTCAACTCTCGGAATCTCAGCTCACTAGAAGCCATCACTACTTCCAATGTGCAAATCAGCAAGTGTCGGGGACTGATTTATCTAACCACATAAAAGACATGGGGTTGACTCCTGACTACTGCTTCAACAAAGACCTAAGAATATATCATGAGAGGGATGAAAATGAATTTATCTAAATATGTCAAATGAAGTTTCCTTGAGGTTTAGACTACCTGTCCAAGTGATTACAATTTATCACGTCATCAGTATTTGCTACCCAAAGGCCAAAATAGGAAAGACAGCTTTACACTCTTTTTTTTCCTATGAATTTCCCATCACTACCACCCAAGGGCAGATAGAATAAATAGAATGGACTCCATTAGCTCTGATATGCCCAAGGGATTAGGAAAATGGTTCAATCTAAGCCTTTTCTATTTCTAATATGTATTTCTATTGTCCCACACATGAATATAGCAAATTCAGAGATTGGAATCCTACTCTGATAAATATTTTAAAGTTTTAGTGTGCTAAGGAATTTGATAGTGTCAGTTGAGTAGCTATTTACAAGAGACTTGGCCCAGTCAATGGGATCTATTGCAGAAAAAAGGCAACTATCCTAAGGATTTACATAAATACTACTCATCTACTCATCTGACACAAGGTCAGAGTCTGAACAGAAGGATGAAAGGTAAATTCATTGAAAATTATTCTTTCTACTAATTGTTAAAGTTTTGGACGATTAGAATTAATAGAGACACTAAGGTACCTGTGCCAGGTACTAAGGGCTGACTAAACTTGCCTTTTAAGAAAACAGGGTGGGGCAGTTAGGTGACACAGTGGATAAAGTACTGGCCCTGGAATCAGGAGGACCTGAATTCAAATCTGGCCTCAGACACTTAACACCTACTAGCTGTGTGACCCTGGGCAAGTCACTTAACCCTAATTCCCTCACTCAAAAACAAAAAAAAAAAAAAACAAATCTAGCTTCAGACACTTGACACTTACTAGCTGTGTGACCCTGGGCAAGTCACTTAACCCTCCTTGCCCTGCAAAAGAACAAAAAACAAAACAAAGAAACAAAAAAAGTAAACAGGGAGAAAGCAAGGTCATTTAGTTAGATGATAATAATTTAAGCATCTACAATTTCCAGTCATTGTGCTAAGCCCTGGAGAAACAAAGGAAGGGCAACAATCCCCTGTCTTTGAGGAGCTCACAGTCTAATGCAAGGGTTTCTTTTTCTTCCATTCATTCTTCTTGGAAAATTCCTGGTGCACTCATGATGAACTGCCAGTATCCAAATTGTGTGAACAGTGCATTTACATAATACATTTTGGGAGTAACAAGTAAAGACAAGATAGGTTAATAGAGTCATCTACAGGCACATTAAGTAGGTGCCTATTCACTAGATTTTGAATATGTGATCCCATCAGAGAAGATCTGAAAACTTGATGACCGTATGATTTGGGGAGATGGTAGTAACTGAGCCCTTTCAAATCACATAGTCTAAACTGTAAGAAGGTAAAAAAATATATATCAACATGCTACACAGTCGAGAGAAAAACAGGATCATTCAATATATCTATAGTATTTTTGTTGTTGTTTCAATTGTATCTGACTCTTCATGACCCCTTTTGGTTTTTCCTGGCAAAGTGGCTTGCCATTTCATTCTCCAGCTTACTTTACATATGAGGACACTGAGACAAACAGTGCTAAGTGACTTGCTCAGGGTTACACAGCTCTAGTAAGTATCTGAATCCAGATTTGAATTCAGATCTTCCTGACTCCAGGGTCAGCACTATAAATACATCACCTAGCTGTCCAAATCTGCATAGGACACTTTGCTATGTAGGGCAATTCAGCTATGCAAATAAATTCATTCTCTCCAGCTTTCAAAACAGGTCAGCACCACTGTCAGACCATCTCTTAAGCTCCAAAAGATACTCTATCAATCACTGTTGTAATTTAGAGTCCTTCTGGGGGAAAGCTGACCACCAGAATTAGGAGGGTAAGGAAAACAGCGATACCATAGGTTGAACTTTTTTATATCCTGCCTCTTTTATGCCTCTGAAAAGGATATACACACATATGTATACATAAATACACACATATACATAGATTGTGTATATATTATTCCATGTATATATACATATGCAATATACATATACACTCATACATGTATGTATATATGTGTGTATATGTATTCTATGTTTAAAATTCTCCTATCTGCTTCCCCAAACCTCCTCTTCCCCATCTCCACATTAAGTTACACATTTCAAATTTCATAAATAAGCATTGACATGATCATTATATGTTTTATATGCTTGATATTCTTCAGGAGCTTCAAGTATTTTATACATTTTTCCCTCATTAATTCTTAAAATATCCATGTAACTTAAACAACCAATATTAATAGATGACTTATACATGGGGAAACTGGATTTCAGAAACAATAAACAATTTATACACAGAGCCTTAGAAGAAATTCCAAGACTCCACCAACTCAGTTTAGTACATTGTATATTAAAACTCACTGTTAGCCTGAAAATACATATTTTAATTATTTCCTTTAAATGCAGAGTTGATTTGGCCAATATATAAAAGATTTGGTTCCGAACTCTTAGATGGGCACCAGATATATCTAATTAGGTATTAAAATATGCTTCTAAACACAATGGTGTGTCTTTGCTTAAAGGCTGTTTAGTATTTGCAAAATCTCAAGTGAATTCTCCTGCCCAGAGATTTCATATAATTTCAGAGTGGTAGACTTTGATGTGATTCAAAACTTCATCATTTTCAGTTTGCACATATTTAATACCTTAGAACACTAACCTAATCCAAGAGAACCAACCCGTGCAGAGCTTTACAATGTTAGCCAACTGATCCATGATTGCTTACTGTTATTGGCCACCAAGTATATAAAAGTCAGAATTTTCAACAGAAAATACCACACAGCTTTGTTATGGTTAGATGACTTTGCCTTTCGGGCTGATGCAAGAGTTCCATTTGGCTCCTTCCTGCCAGAAAGGCCTATTTTATTTGTTTGCACCAGTAGACTGTTAGATTTTTGTTATAGTCCTCAGATTTTTCACTACAAATAAAATCAAATTCTTGGTCTGATGTACTTAGGTCCCTTGGGGCTTGATGGAAAATCCATGTATCTGGATTTTACAGGCTGCAATTACAACAGAGACAAACCTCACCCATTTACCAAAAGACAAAAAAGTTGAAGGACATAAGGACAAAGGTAATAATATAGCCTGAAACTTAAATCCTGTAGTGATGTGGTCTGGTAGCTTTCCTTCATAGATGTTTACATTCAAAAGAGATTGAAGGATACAGTCTAACAATGATATTCATGAAGGGCTACTTCTGTTGAGTAAGTCTTATTACTAATAATATCAAGAGATCTAGAAAGGACCTTATATGTCCAGTCTAACCTCACTATTTTATAGAAGAAAAAAAATTAAGGCCCAGACAGATAAATGACTTGCCTAATGTCAGGTAGTTAGTAAGCATCAGAACTGGAATGTGAAGCCAGATATCTCTTTAGAACCAGTGTTCTTTCTATTGTGCGATGCTTTGTCTGCATTAACCACTCCCTTGACATGATAGATACCAAACGGCAAATAAATCACATGTAGAATTTTCATGAAATTTTATTTGTAGAGTTCTGCATAAGCATCTCTGCTTTCTGGCCTAGAAACTTTGAAGTCTCCTCTTGCCTGCATTTTGTAGGTAAAACGTCATTTCTTTAGGCGCTTACAGCAAAGTGTTTGTTACCTGTAATGCTAACAGTCTGGTGAAGAAATTACTAGTTTTTTTGGCATGCTATCCTTTAGGATACTTTAACCTCTGAAATATAGCCTAATTTCGGTTATACTAAATCTCTCCAAAAAAAAAATCAACAAACAAACAAAAAGAATCTTCCATTTCAGAACCTACAGTCATATCTTCAGTTAGTTTAATTCACTTGTACCAAGAAGAGCAGGCACAAATTTAACTCTCTTATCAATGGTCTCTTGATTTATAAAAGTGCTAAGTATTTTATTTTCTCTTGAGTAGGGGCTCTTTTAACCACTTCATTAATCAAGTTCATTAATCATACTTTTCCTACTCAGTTGCCAAAAAAAAGTATACATAATTACATTGCTGACTATAATCTACCTGCTTGATATTTAACAGTTCTTGTCAGGGAATAAGCTAAAAATTGGGTGGTTCAAAAGCTGTTATTATTTCCAGCATGAAATCATTTCCAGCTTGGAGGATTTCCCACTGAGATGCTCATTCTCCATTGCTGTTAGAACTGCATTGCGGTTCCCTTTCACCATTCAGGCCCTCGATGCAATTCACACCATACTGTCCCCTACATTTATTTAAAGATCTCCCTGAATTTGAGAAGACCAGTGATGTCCATCCTCTCAGTGTTTTTCCTAAAATATAAAGAGAGAGGGGAGAGGAAAGGGAATGCCAAAGCCCTGCTGCCTGTTCATCAGCAACAGTGTTTACTGACTTGAATACTCTTAAACAAACTTTTATAACATCCTAAGAGGAGTTTTTTCTTGTCCACTTTCCAACACAGCCTTCTGTTAATGTGTTTTGAAAACTATAGGTTTTAGACAACTTGATCAAATAGTCAGAAATATAAGTCATCATTCCTGCAGGTTTTCATGCTCCTGCAAAAGCAACTACAATGCTTTCCATACACTTTACACAAAATGGTATCCAAGAAAGGGATGGAAACTTGAATGCTTGGCAGTGATTGTAGTGACACAGTAGGTAGCACTATTCTGTCCAACCAAATATTGAACTGATGCTCCAGGATAAAATTAGGACTGCAGGGCTGAACACTGTGTAGCATAGGAGACATAATAGCCCATACCCTATGCTCCTGACCAATTTCTAAATCTAGAGAGTTTTTGGAAGTGAGAGGGGCCATTTACCTCCTGTTATAATTTGGCAAAAGTCATTTTCTTTTGGCTGGCTTTTATGATCTGTTACATTGTATGGTAATAAGAAGTATCTAGAACTATGTAATGCCAAGCTATTTCTGGGAAGTCTAAAGGATGTTGAAGTTTTAATCTTAGCTGAAAAAATCCTGTGCATTGTTACACAATTTCTAATTCCATCAGCTTCATCTCCTCCCCCTCCCATGCCCCCACCAAACCCTCAGGCTCTGACCCTGGAGAGATTTTACCTTACCCTGCTCAGAAATAGACCTCAATGTCACTTCCCAGCCATTCCCAAACCAGCCTACCTACACTCTAGCCATTCTCCTTATTCCTTTCCTACCAGAACCTTGGACTCTTCCTCTGGGATTCTGGCTTCTCATATGTGGATTTTAGACTTGATTATCTTGGAATCAGGCCTCCACATAACTTCCCAGAAGTTACTGAACTATGTTACCTGCATTCTAGCCGTCTTTCTCATCCCCCATGTTCACTTTCTGGCTCCCCTTTAAATATTTTAATTAGGACAGAAGCATCATTTGGGGGGGCTTGTTTTAGCTTGTTATTTGTATACCCAGGACGATCTATCCCCTGGCTCATAATAATTGCTTAATAAATGCCTTATCATCCATTCATTCACTTATCTTCAAACTCCAACGCCTTTGCTTTTGAGGAAACCAAGGCAAAAAGGGAATCAAGGGGCAGCTAGATGGTGCAGTGGATAGAGCACTGGCCTTGGAGTCAGGAGTACCTGAGTTCAAATCCAGCCTCAGACACTTAACACTTACTAGCTGTGTGATCTTGGGCAAGTCACTTAACCCCAATTGCCTCACTAAAAAAAAAAAAAAAAAGGGAATCAAGTGGTATTCCTAGGTCAGAATGGTGACAGTGGCAAATGTGAGATCAGAATCAAATTTTCCTGATTATATATGATTTACAGTCCTTTTGAAAAAAAATTGTTCTCTGAGATATAATTCACAAATATGACTCAAGTTGGTTTAGAATGTTTTAATATTTTCCTATAAAAAACTCACATTGTAATAATATCTTCTATTTTATGTCAAACTTAGATTCTAAAAAAAATGCTTAGGTGTCAGAATTAGGTAACTTCTAATAGAAGCTATGAGCTTTCTGGTATTTGGGGCATGATTAAAATCGGGAATATCTTCTTTCCTTATTTGATCACTTTCACTCTTCTACTTCTACCTGTACCCTTTTTTGTCCTGTCCCAAATCTCCAATAACTGTTGTTCATGCAATGTCAGAAGTATGGCTTAAGTCATGGGGTTAAAGTTGTGAGAGTCCATAGACCTTTCTTGTCGTAGAGGTAGCTAGTAATGCAGTGGAGAAAATGCTGGACTGAAAGTCAGTCAGTCAGTCAATGAATACTTGTTAAGCATATGCTATGTGTCAGGCACTGTACAAAGATCTACGGATAATAAAAGCTAAAAGATGATCTCTGCACTCAAGAAGCTCACAATCTAATGGGAGAGAAACAAGCCAACATGTATGGACAAACATGCTACATACAGGATAAATAGGAAATAATTGTATGGGAAGGACTAGAATTAAAAGAGATTGGGAATGACTTCCTGTAGAAGATGAGATTTAGTTTGGGATTTAAAGGAAGTCAGGGAATCCAGTAGATGGAAATGAGGATGGAGAGCATTGCAGGCATGCTGGACAGCCAGAGAAAGTACCCAGGCAAGAGATGCAATTTATTGTTTCTGGAACAGTAAGGAGGACATTGTAACATGATGGAAAATATATGGAAGGCAGGAAGGTGTAAGATAACTGGAAAGGAGGGGACTAGGTTATGAAGAGCTGTGAGCACCAAAAAGAGGATTTGGCATTTGATGCTGGAAGCAATAGGGAGCCACTGGAATTTACTGAGTAGGGGAGTTGGCATGGTTGGACCTGAACTTTAGGAAAATCACTTTGGTGGTTGAAAGAGGATGGATCAGAGTGTGGAGAGACTTCAGGCAGGCAGTCTTACCAGTGAGCTATTGCAGTAATCCAGGACTGATGTGATCAGGGCTTGTACCACAGTGATGGTAGCATCACAGAAGTGAAAGGGGTGTATTCAAAAGATGATGAATAGGTGAAACTGAAAGACCCTGAAGAAAGATTGGATATGGGGGTCAGGGTGTGTGAGTGATAGTGAAGGATCAAGGACAGAACCTAAGATATGGGACTGTGGGAGGAAGATGTTTCCTTCCTCCTACTACAATAGAGAAGGTAGGAGCAGAGGAAGGTTTAGGAAGAACAAAATTGATTGGTGTTTTGGACCTGTTGAGTGTAAGATGTCTACTGAACATTTAGTTCAAGAAGTCTTAAGACACCTAAATCCAAATCTAGCCTCAGATACTTAGTAGCTGTGTGATCGTGGTTACATCATTTACCTTCTGTTTGTCTCAGTTTCCTTAACTGTAAAATGGGATGAATAATAACACCTTTCTGTAGAACTGTTGTATCAAATGAAATATTTATTTGTAAAAGCATTGAGCACATTACCTGGCACATTGTAACTGCTATAGAAATGCTTATTTCTTTCTCATTTCCCCAATTCCTGACTCCAAGCCCAGTGCTCCATACACTGCATTACCAAATTATGAAAAGAAAGCCTTCTATTAGGGTGGTTGTGGTGGGATGCTAGAGGAAAAATATATAAGCAAAGTCAAGGAACACTGTATTGTTTACTGCTTTTGTTACCACCAAAGCGATATTCTTTATTTTTGTAGACTGCCCAGTCTAAAGCCTGATTGTGGACATACAGGTATACCAAATTTTACCATTCATTCATTTATTTATTTATTCATTAAACACATTTCATCAACACTTTTTTTTCAGAGTACTGGACCAGACAGTAGGGAAGAATGATAGGATGATTAGATAAGACATGGTACCCACATTTAGGAAAATTTCCATCCAATAAGGAGATGACAAACTATTGAATAAAATTTTTATATAAATATACTAGATAAATACATATCAATGTGACATGTAATGTACAAAAGAGAAAGCAGTTTAAGGAGTCAGGTGAAAATCAGAGAAGGCTTAAAGGGAGGAGGTGGCTTGGGGGATGAAAGGCCTTACACTTGACACACAGTATCTATTTTTGATGTTGCTTTAGGGAGCTTATTTAACCTATTAATGCCTCAAGCAAGTCTCTAAGAGTCTAAATTGCAGTTGGGTTTCCAAAGGAGTTCCTCACAATAATGGAATCACAAATCCAGACCAAGATTTAAAGACTGGATAGGATTTCAATAGAACAAGAATGGGAAGGAGAATATTTCAGAAAAAAAGATAGAGGTGAAAGTGTGTATAGTTTGTATTTTGGAAAGTAAATAATCTAGTGTGATTGGAGGGCAGAATGTATTAATAATAACATGGGATAAAGGTAGAACGGGTCCAGATTGTGGAGGGAGTCAAATGCTAAATAGATGCTAAATAGGGAGACAATTGAGATTTCCAAAAGATGTATTTTACTTCTCCTGGACCACTGGGCCTGGAATTGTGTACTCATCTATACTAGAAGGGAGGTATTTTGGATACTAATCAGAATGCCTTGGAGTATGAAACCCCTCAGTTTAAATCCCAATATCAGAATACATTCGTATACCCCAGGTTGTCATAAGGATCAAATAACTTGAAACATTCATAGTGTTTTGCAAACCTTAAAATGTTATATGAATGTTAGTTATTATTATTATTATTATTATTATTATTATTATTATTATTATAGCTATGTCACTCTGTATAAGTTATTTTACATACTTCAGGCAAATCCCTAGAAGTTGTATGGTCTCATAGGTAAATTTCCTACTCACACATACCTAGTGTTCCAGAAACTGATGACTTTCTATCTCCTCCATTATTACTAGAAATGTGGATTTAGAGTTAAGGACAAGGATGGTGCAGATAACTTGCAGAACAGAAAAAGAATGGTTAGAAAGAAAGTAGCTAGGACATGGAATAGTTGCTCAAATACTTGCCCTACCCCCACCCTGCAATGTCTCCTGCATCTCTGGACAGAGAATAGGCTAAAATGACCAAGCAGTGAGGATCTCAAAATGTCAGAAGGGAAACAGGAGTGTGTGGCATCTGAATAAGACTCCTGCCACATGCTGAGCGAGTGGTAGAACAGATTCCCATTGTTATCACTCAATTAAAACAGCGTTAGGTTGAACACCTGCAGCAGTCTCATGCTGTAAATGTTAACCATCTCTTCCAGGTACATGATTATATATTATACCTGTCTTCCTCTTAGAGCAGGGCTTCTTTCTCTACATAATGTGTTTGAGTGCCTTGTCCATTTGTCAATTGCAAATGGCTCAAGTGAAGTTACTCCCATTATTTCCCTTGAGAGAATAGTAGGTTTTTGTGTCTTCTCACAAAACAAGATGTCGTTGTTCAGAATTATAGTGGCCGAGTTGGCCAAGCATTTTGTCAGTCTTTTCTGCACTCAAACTTAATATACACTGGGATGCTTTGCTTTGCCCTGTGAGAAGGAACAGTCAGCTTTCAATAAAAAATGGAGAAGTATCATCCAGTAACAAAAGATAAAGAAAGGCCTTTATAATACCAAAATAGTTCCAATCAAGAATCCAAAACCCAACATGCAGAAATTACATTTTTTATGCCATGGGGTGTTGTAGTGCAAATTAATTTTCCTTATCCTTTTGCCTGCCGGTACTATTTGTCCCTTTTGCTTTCTGTTTGTCATTTGTTGGCATTATTCTATGAGAGGTAAAGCCTAGAGTAATTTTTGCAGCAACAGACTCATGGTAAAGGCTGGTTCCTTTGCAATTTTTACCACTATCTAGTGTAATATCATTTGGGATTAATCTTAAAACGTGAATGATTTGAAATTTGTCTCATCTTCCTGACTTATTTTTAAAAGATTTTTGTTACTTTTCACATAACCTCTATTTCCTCCTACAGCCACCTTCTTCCACCAGTCATTCTATATGATAAAGAACATTTTGTAAAGAGAAGAAAATCAAGAAAAAAAAAGCAAAAACAATATGCAGATCACAAAATTATGTTATGTGCATTATTATCTATACATATGGTACACAGGATTGACTCCACTGAATATATAATTTCAGAGTGTCTTTTCATATGTTCTATTCAGGGCCATGATTGGTAATCATAACTTTTCAACTTTTGGTTTTGATTATATTATTCTTTGCATTTACATTGCTGTAGTCATTGTGTATACTGTGTTCTTGACTCTGCTTATTTCACTTTGCATTGTTTCATATGTCTTTTTTCTTTCTTTTTTGAGGCAATCCGGGTTAAGTGATTTGCCCAGGGTCATACAGCTAGTAAGTATGTGAGGCTAGATTTGAACTCAAGTCCTCCTGACTCCAGGGTCTGTGTTCTATCCACTGTACCATCTACTTTCCCCTATTTAATATTTTCCCATGTTTCTATATAGTTATCATATCAGTTTCTTGCAGCATTATAATATTCCATTATATTAATGTATCATAACTTGATTAGCCACTACATTTGTGTGGCTGAGATGTGGAGAATGTCATGGTATTTTTTTTTTAATGAGGAGGGGGAGCTAGATGGCGCAGTGGATAGAGCACCAGCCCTGGAGTCAGGAGTACCTGAGTTCAAATCTGGCCTCAGACACTTAACACTTACTAGCTGTGTGACCCTGGGCAAGTCACTTAACCCCAATTGCCTCACTTAAAAAAAAAAAAGTGAGGAGACCTGAATTTCTAGTCAGGGAAGTTTGAAAAAAAGGGAAGACTTGGGGAGGGGGGAGAAAATGTGTTCAATTTTAGACACGTTTAATTTAAGATGTCTTTGAAACATTCAGTTTGAAATGCCTAATAGACAACTGGGGATACAGAGCTGAGTAGATTAAGAGACTCAGGATTGTTGTACAGATATGGGAATGATCTTCATAGAGATGATAGTTAAAGCCATGGTATCTGAAGAGGTTAATAAGAGAGAGAAAAAGAGTATAGAGGGAGAAAAGAAAAGAAATCAGGACAGAACACTGAGCACTACCCGCAGTTGGGGTTATGATGGGGAAAATGGGCCTGCTGACTAAAAAGGAGCAATTCACAAGAGAATCAGGAGAGAGCAGTGCCACAAAAACCCAGAGAGGAGAAAAGGGTCCTCAGTATTGTCAAATATACCAAAATGGATTAAGAACCATTACAATTGAGAAACGGCAATCAAGTTTTCCAATTACGAGGTTATCAGTGACTTTGGAGACAATTGTTTCATTAGAGTAATGAGGTCTGAAGCCAATTTGCAAAAGATTGAGTGAGAGGAGAGATAGAGCAGATAGAAAGTAGTGAAAATTTTTTTCAAAGAATTTGAAATGGGAAGGAGAGATATAAGACAATGACTTAAGGGGATAGGATTTAGTGAAGGGTTTTTACGGATATAGGGGACTTATAGGCATGTTTGAAGGCAGGAGGAAAGGAATCAGTTGATTGGGAAAGTTTGAGGATTTAAGAGAGAGGAAGAATAACTGAGAATGCAATGTGTTGGATAATATGGAAGTGGAAAGAATTAAGGATTAATCTTGGCAAGGAGAAGGGCTACCCTTTTTTCCAAGACTGAGGGAAAGGAGATGAAAGTCAGGGATGATGAAAAAGAGATTTAATAATAAGAGAATGGGAGAAAAGGTCATCCACCCTACAAATCATTGTTAGAGTAATTTACTTTGAGTACAGAACTAACCACATGATTTCCCTCCTTAACCAATTCAGCTGTACTCTGTTGCCTCTAGAATGAGATATAAACTCATCTCTTTTGCTTTCAAAGTTATAAACAACCTAGCCCCAAATTACCTTATTTGATCCTTATAACAATTCTTTAAGGTAGATGCTATTTTTAATCCCCATGTTACAGATGAGTAAACTGTGACTAAGAAAGGCTAAGAGACTTGTTCATGGTCACACAAGAAGTAAATGTCAGAGGTAGGATTGAACTCTGGTCTTCCTAATTCTAAGGAAAGCATTTTATCTGCAATACTCTCTAACTGCAATTGAATTACATTGTCTGATTTAGAGCAAATTAATCTGTATTTGGAATTTGGTTTTTATTATGATTATACCTTTAAGCCACCTTCATTCTTCTTCCATCTCTTCCTCTTTTATTAATTTCCCTTGTCTTAAGTTTGTACTTCATGCTTACTCTTCTTGAAACTTCCTTTGTGTCTTCTACTCCTCCCTCTGTCTTTCCCTTTTCCCATAATTATTTGCTTCATGAATCAAAGTAAAATAAATATGATGCAGTATTCTTTTTTAATATTCATATTTTAAATCTTATTTTTCATTTATGGAAAAAAGCAAGTATTCTCATGTCAAAATATACCTCTATGAATATTTTTCATCAACAATAAAGTTTTTAAAAGATATGGTTAAATGTAAATTTCTTGATGACAGAAGCTTGTAGTTTAGTTATACATAGAGCAAAACTGAATGAATATACCAAAAAAAACCCAAAACATTTATTTTTTTTTCTTAGAAAAATCAATTTTGGGCAGCTAGGTGGTGCAGTGGATAAAGCACCAGCCCTGGATTCAGGAGGACCTGAGTTCAAATCCGACCTCAGACACTTGACACTAGCTGTGTGACCCTGGGCGAGTCACTTAACCCTCATTGCCCCGCCAAAATTTTTTTAAAAATCATTTTGGTGATATAATCTGGGAATGTAGGATCCCTTAAATCACATTTTCTACTCTTGTCATTAGGAAAAGTAGTATTAGAAACAATCAGTTTTGAAATGGTAATTATGTTATCTTATACTATAAATCTTGAGAGATCAACTGGAAGAAATGTAGAATTCCAAAAAGTTATTGGGAAAATGCATGGAGATAAAAAATAATTGATTTCATAGATTTAGGATCTATTTACATTATGAGGAGAAAATCACTAATGAATTTCTTGTTAAGATTGCATTCATCCTCAATTGGAGTTTCTTGATGAATTCAATAATCTTAACATTCCATTCACAGGAAATAGTGGAAATGTCAGCAAATGTAGAGGATTCCCTGAGAGAAAGCTAAAAGAGTAACTGGGGAAAAAAAATGACTGTTTGTAGAGATAATCTGTGAGATCATCTATCTATATCAACACCTTTTTCTATATAAAGATATGAAGACTCAAAGTCAAAAGATATGAAGTCAGTATTAGCAGCATGCCTATAATTTGAACCCATCTCTTGTGATTCCATACCCATTATTCATTCCCCTTTAAATGTCTTTTTATTTATAATCTATTCTTGAGTGTAGAGGCAATACTATTAGTAAGAATTAGAATACTCAAGTAGTTATTGAGGTATTTAAAAAATAAGTGGGCCTAATAAAAGAACATGGAAAAAAATATGACCTTTCAATCATTCTTGATATTTGGAACACATAAAGAATTATGATTTACAAAACTCACACCTATTCCCAAATCATTATTTGTAAGCTCCTCCCTCAGGAAATCTTTATAAAAGCTCATTCAAATTGTCATAAAACTTGCTAGATTTGTGAAAAACATTTCAAAGACCCAAACTCCCATCTCTTCCCTCATTTGCGAGTAAAACTGGCAGTCCTGAAGTTGCCTGCTGATCAGTGTCATAACCCAAAGGAGATTTTAGCATCCATTCCCCACCCCCCAAAAAAAAAGATCAAATGGAATAGGGAGATTGTCAGACACCTATATCTGAGGTTGCTATGACAGCTCAATTTCTTTGATTAATCTGGGACAAGGGCCTAACAGAATGTGAATGATTAGTAAAAAAAGTGATATAAATCATTCAAATTCTATATAACCTCTCTCTCAATAAATGAGAAAATATAGAATAATATGACATTGGCATAACATATAAAATAAGATAATTGTTGCGTACACATGAATAAATATATTTTTATTATGAGGTAAGAGTAAAGAGACTTTAGCTTTTTTTTTTCTATACTGGCATTCATCTTACATTAAATTTCAGTTTGTGAACAAAAGTTTCTGATTAAAAACATGGGACCACTATTAACATTTCCTAACAAACATTAAATTAAAAGTACGTCTGTCAAATGTTCAAAATGTGTTCTCTTTCCCCAATTTCATGAAAACCTCTAGGATCTGTGCATTACTTGAAATATAATCTAAACACAAAGGGCTGGGGGGAGGGCATTCTTTGTCAAACTTTTCAGGTTTTTATTACTTTTATCCTCCATTTAGAAGAGGAGAAAACCAGCTTTGAATTTAGAGATTCCTAAGTCTCTCAGGCAGTACAAGCTCTGGACATTTTGCAATAAAAGTTACTCAATTATAACTTTATAAGTATATTATTTTACCACTAAGAGAATAGCAGATGTGGGGGACCTTTAAATGTCCAAGATTAGAAGTTAAACATTTCTTAAATCTGATGTAATAGAAGCTACACTATCTGTGAAAGACCCTGGTCCTATTGCTAGGCTGGCCTCTAACCAAGTCTATGCCATTTGGCACATCTCCTAACCTCTCTGGGCATCAATTTCCTCATTTGTAAAATGAAGGAACTGGATTATTTTATGTGATCTCTAAGGACCCTTCTTCATCTAATAGTCTATGATCTCATCTTTCTTTGCCAAACTAAATTGTACTTATTCTACCCTTTGCATGAAGAATCAATGACGATTCAAATTTCTGTTCTTTAAATAAGATGAAATCCAGCTTCAGAACTAGCAGTGTGACCTTAGACAAGACACTTGGCTTCCATTTGCCTCAGGTTCCCCAACTATGAAATGAAGATAAGTTTATCTACATTTCAGGCTTGTCAAAAGTAGCAAATAAAATCTTTGTCAAGTGCTTAGGCTGGTGTCTGACACATAGTAAGAGCTATATAAACATTAGCTATTATTAACACCATTATTGTTATTAATAATAGCTATTGATTTTTACAGTGCTTTAAATTTTATAAAATAATTCCTTGCACAATGTTTCTGTTATGTAAGAAGTATAAATATTATCATTCTCATGTTTAAATATAGGGAAATGGAAGGGGGGTGGCATAAAGATATAAGTGTAGACTTTTGACATGCCTCAAATCATGTAACTTACTGTTTTGGGATTTGATTTAAAGGCTGCTATGTCAAACTTCATATATTGAGCACTTTTTTTGAAAAAAAATCATAAAATATGGGGCATCTAGGTGGCACAATGGATAAAGCACCAGACCTGGATTCAGGAGGACCTGAGTTCAAATCTGACCTCAGACACTTGACAAGTACTAGCTGTGTGAACCTGGGCAAGTCACTTCACCCTCATTGCCACGCCAAAAAAATAAAAATAAATAAATAAACAAATAAATGAATGAATGAATGAATAAGTGTTGAAAAAATCATAAAATAGCCAATAGCTGAAAGTTTTCCTATTATGTATTCCCTATTAGTGTAGTAAGGTGAAAAGAATATTCATTTTTTAGTTAGGGAAGGTGGGTTTAAATCCTTGCCAGGGCACTAACTACCTGTGTGACTTTAGGAAAGTAACTTAATCTCTCTGAATCTCAGCTTCCTTATCTGTAAAGTAAAATTTGAAGACTTCTGAAGTCACTTCTTATTCTAACTCTACAATCCCTTGATCTTTCAGGCTTTAGATTAGCTTGGAGGCTAGAGATTATCTGTACCATCTCCATAACAATTCTAGGTCAAAAGAGATTTTAGGAAGGCATTTATAGCACAGTTCCTATACCTATTTTCTCCTTAGAGTGTTAGGTCCTTGAAGGCAAGGGCTATTGTCCATTGTTGTTTTTGTGTCCTCAGCAGTGAAGCATACTGTCATGCTAAATTGTTGTCAAATTAATTGACTGTTTCCCCCATAATACTTATATTTCTGTAAAGGCAGAGTGGGAGAGCAAGAACACTAAATTAGGAAGCTAAGCATGAGGGTTCATACTCTGGCTCTGGCACTCATCAGCTAGGCGAATGTGGATGGGCAAACCATTTCACCTGTTCTTTCTTAATGTTTCTTCCTTCTATAAAATGGGTAAAATGATCCTTATATTGTCTGTCCCTTTGGTTAGGGAATGGTCTTCAAAAGCCTTAAAGTACAAGCTGTAGACTTTGGGAATTAGAGTACAGAAGGGCCTGGGGTGTGATGGACCACGGGGTCAGGAAGAATAGGATGAGATAGAATGCACTACAACAGAATGAAAGCTGCTGTTAAGTAAAGAGCCATGGTAAGACAAAATGCTATGTTCTTTCCTTCTACGCCCCTTTAACCACCCTCATTCTTGTCACCGCTTTCCCCACTGTATGTGTTTTTAGAGGAACTTCATGAATTATACTTCACTGAACCGTAAAGGGAAAGATTGCTTGTGCAAATGATTTGTAGTCCACAGAAAACACTACCAGATGTCTTTGAGTAAACTGGGCCTTTTGGGAAACTCCAGGGCCATTGAACCAACTTTAAATAGTGTAGCAGTTTTGCTGAGTTTTGTGTAACTGTATAACAACTACTGCTTTGGTGGCAAAGAATAATATGAGGGAAAAGCAAGAACTGTTATATAAAGTCTATCAAAATTAGAACCATTTCATGGAGATGCTAAATCTATTAATTGTCTTAACAAAACTAAATTCTGGTTTGTGATTTTTTAAAAATAAACTGCTAAAAGATTTTAGTGAGTTTCTTTTTTCTGTGAACTAGGTTTTACATTCCCCATTTGTGAATAAAAGTTCTTTTGCTCCCTTCCTACATTAACCCTTGAAGTTAGATATTCCTGATTATTACTTAGTGATATAGAGAGTCATAATTTAACTTATGCAATAAGCTATGACTGAAATGGTAGGAAAAAAACACCCACATGATAAGTTCAAAAGATATGTAAGAATTACTCTTACTTTCAAACCAAAAGCCTTTGTGGGATGGTGGAAAGACCCTTGGCTCTAGAGGAGTCACAGGATCTTAACTCATTTGTTGCCCTTGACAGTTATGACTTGTGTGAGCTTTATTTATTTTCCTTACACTTTGGGTTCCTCATATGTGAAAAAGGGTTAGCGAATTAGATGCCTCTGAAGTCTCTCTAGATCTATGATACAGTGCATAGTTGATAGTACATAGTTGATAGTACAAAATGCAAAAAAAAAAAAAAAATCCTTTTACAAGCTACCTCCTATCATCCTGGCTTCATTTCATAGCATTAGTTTTGGTATACTTAATTATTCAGTCAGATTCAACTACTGTGTCGATCCTTATGGGCCACCCAATCCTCTCTCTCTGGAACCAACTTCCTCTATAACTCACTTTGCTAAAATCTTTCTCTTAGCTCAGGTGCCATCTTGAACAAGAAATATTCCTTGATCATAGTCAGTTGAAAGTGATCTTGACTTTCATCTGGGCTTCTCCTTTGGCTTTATCACATTTTACATTATACTATAGTTAGTTATATATCCCCACTTGCATTTCCTTACCCCTTTGTTGTTATTGTTCATTCATTTCAGTTGTGCCCAATTTTTTCGTGACCCCATTTGGGATGTTTTTGACAGAGATGCTAGATTGGTTTGCCCTTCTCCAGCTCATTTTAGAGATGAGGAAACTGAGGTAAACAGGGTTAAATGACTTTCCTAGGGTCTCATAGCTATTAAGTGTATTCCAATTAAAGTCTTACTGATGCCAGGCCTGGCGTTCTATTCACTATACCACCCAGCTGTCCAAACCCTAGTCCTGTTTTATTTTACTGGAGGGGAGTGGGTTTGGGCCTATGCTTTCACTGGGATACGGAACCTCTGGTGTGAATATCCCCTCAACCAAAGGTTATCTACAAGTCTTCAGGAATTTTTAGATTTAGCTATTTGCCTGGGGGCACTGACTTGAAATGCCACTTTGCCAAGAGTGACACACCTCTGGTCAGCCACAGGGCTTAAATTCAGGTCTTCCTGACTGAGCTACCAGGACATTGTGACTCTCTCTATTGTTTCTATTATACCACAAATGTCTTGAGGGCAAATTGATGTGCCAGTTTTCATGTTTGTATCTCCAGGGGCAGCTAGGTGGTACAGTGGATAGAACACTGACCCTACAGTTGGGAGGATGTGAGTTCAAATCTGACCTCAGACACTCACTAACTATGTGACCCTGGGCAATTGCCTTAAACATCTGGAGCCATCTCCAGTTGTCCTGATACTATATATTGCCACTGGACCCAGATGACTGCAGAGGAGAAAGTGAGGCTGGTGACTTTGCACAGACCTTCCTCACTTAAGTACAATTGATTGCAAATCATGATGTCTGTCATGGTCCTCTTCAAGAATGAAGGACAAATAATAACAATCTTCAGGTACAATGTTCTATACATATCAGGAAATAAGTATGTGATTGTGTTGACCTGAAACCATAACTGATAAGTACACATTCCCTATATACAATTGAAATTACAAAAGCATAATATGTCACTAACCACTTTTCTCTATCTCAGTCTACTCTAAACTGAAGAAACCTACTGAGAAGTAATTGAGGCAATAATTAAAAGCAGAATGGCATATTAGACACATTGTTGAAACAGGAGTTAGAAAGATTTGGGTTCAGATCCTACCATTCTATTTTTACTAGTTGTACAACACTGGGTAAGTTTTGTGACTTCAATGATCCTTAGTTACCTGAGTGGTGATAATAAAATGGTGGCAATAATTCCTATAACACCTTCCTCACCAGGTTGTTGTGGTACTCAAATGAGAAAATAGATATGTTTAGTTATGAAGCACATTCAAGTACTATATAAATGCCAGTTATTCTTAATCAGGATGTTTATTTTGGTGCCATTTATCAATTTACACATGATAACTGAATAAAATTTTATTGAATCAAAAGTTAATTCAGGGGGCAGCTAGGTGGCGCAGTGGATAGAGCACTGGTCCTAGATTCAGGATTACCTGAGTTCAAATCTGGCCTCAGACACTTGACACTTACTAGCTGTGTGACCCTGGGCAAGTCACTTAACCCCAATTGCCTCACCAAAAAAAAAAAAAAAGTTAATTAAGACCTCAGTAATGACACTCATTCACGGTACTCATGTTTGGCTACAAAAATGCCATGTCACATTAACGTGTCATATATTTAGACAAAGGAAACAAAAAATGTCCTATCAAAACAGAAAAGAACTTTGAAGATAATGAAGAAAGGACAAGTGATTAAATAATTAGGATACAGGCAGTATTTAGGAATAGAACAAGAAAAATCCAAGAAGAAGAGCAATAAATGCATTTGAAATGCATTGGATGCAATGGATTAATGATCCATTGAGGAAGTTTGCAGTGTCTTAAGGCTTTTCCAATCCAATCCATTCTCCACTCAGCTGCCCAAGTGATTTCCTTTAGCCCACATCTCACCATGTCACCCATCTATTAAAATAAATGCTGGTTGGGGCAGCTAGGTGGTGCAGTGGATAGAGCACTGGCACTGGATTCAGGAGGACCTGAGTTCAAATCCGACCTCAGACACTTAACACTTACTAGCTCTGTGACCCTGGGCAAGTCACTTAACCCCAATTGCCTCACCAAAAAAAAAAAAAATGCTGGTGACTCTTTATTACCTCCAAGACCAAATGTAAAATTCTATCTGTTTTTTAAAGCTGTTATCAACTTGGACCCTCTTCATCTTTATATTTTAGGCTTCCATCCTGCTTCATATATTCTATAATCCGGAGAAACTGACCTACTTTTTTACCTCTCCAACATCACTGTGTATCAACTCTGTCTTTTTGCTGGATGTCCACCATGCCCCAAATGATCTCCATCCTCAAATTTGCTTATCAGGTTTCCTGCCTTCCTTCATGACAGCTCAAATCCCAGTTATACAGCACCAATGGTCCACCACTCCACTAGTAGTCCCTTCCCCCCTGAGATCACCTTCTTCTCTCTCTCACTCTCTCTCTCTCTCTCTCTCTCTCTCTCTCTCTCTCTCTCTCTCTCTTTCTCACACTCTCTCTTCTATCCATATATATATATACACAGATATGCATATTCATATAAATACACATACATATATGTATATGTGCATTATATGAATACACCCTTATCCATATCTATATGTATGTATCTATCTATCTATCCATCTATCCATCCATGATGTACATAGTATTTTACATATTGGCTCACCATTAGAAAGTGAACTCCAAGTTTTTGCCTCTCTTTGTATTGCCGGAGCTTAGTTTAGTGCTTGGGACTTACATCCCATTGTATTCAATAGTTTCCAACTCCTGTAGATTCTACCTTTGTAAAATCTTTTGTATGTGCCCCCTTATTTTCTCTGGCCACCCCTGCCACCACTCTGATTGAGTTCCTTGTTACTTCAAATCTAGACTATTTAAATAGCCTGTTGGTTGATCTCCCTACCTCAAATATCTACCCATTCCATTCATTCCTCCAATGAATGATCAAATTACCTACTTATAGCATAATATCATCAGGATGTAAGCTCTTTGAGAGCAGGCACTGTCTTTCTCTTCACTTGTATTTGCGTTCCCAGCACTTGACACAGTGCTTACCACTTGGCATATAAAGAGAGATTAATATATGCTTGTTGCCTGACTGGATGATTTCATACCCCTCTATTCAGTAACTACATTTTCCCTCCAGGATCAAGTATAAAACCTTCTATTTGTTGTCTAAATTCCCTCATAACCTGGCACCTCTCTACTTTTTGATGTCTTCTTACACCTTACTCCCCTTCATGTGTTCTACAGACCAGGGACACTGGCTTCATTGCTGTTCCTTATAGAAAGGCACTCTATCTCTAGGTAATAGATATTTTCATTATCTGTCCCCATGCTTGGAATACTCTTTCTCAACTTCTCTGCTTCCTAGCTTCTCTGGTGTCCTTAAGTTGCCATCTAATATCCCACCTTCTGTAAGAAATATTTCTTGGATACCTTTAATGCCTTTAATACCTTCCCTTTATTGATTATATACTGTTTTCCTGGATATATTTTAGTTGTACTAAATTTGTATTTATCTGTATAGCTGTTTTGATGTGGTCTCCCCTTGAATGCCCGGTTTGGTTTTTGCCTTACTTTGTATACCTATCCCTTAACACAGTGACAGACTGTGTGTATTAACTTGATTTAGCCTACAAAATGCTTGTTTAGTGACTAATCAACCATTTGATAGCAAACCTTCTCCACAACACAAGTTACAAAGCTAATGGCACAATAAACAAGGATGCATGAGCATGGAAAATTGTATGAAGAAAGGAAAACTAAAAATAGAAAAAGAGAGAATTACAATTTTGTCAACAGACAAAATACCCTTAGTGGCTCCATTCTTAAATCAAGCAGAATCATTAGCACCTCATACGCAGAGTAGTATAGCAATCAGGAGACATCAGTGTTAAACACATACATAATAGCCAAAGTAATCAAATCATGATACACGGATGAGAAACAGACCAATTAAGAATGTTTGGGAGAAATCTGGCATGGAAATGCAAAGGACAAAATTTTAACTCCTTCAACTGCTCAAATCGGGGAGAGGGATGAGTGACATCAACAATTCAACAAAAAATTATTAAGCACTTACTATGTGTCAGCACTTACAGTAAGTACTTGCAATGTACTAGACACGCAAAGACAATAACGAAGCAGCCTCTGACCTCAGAGAACTTACATTCTTTAGGGAGAGATCACTCACATGTACATGAAAAAATGATTTTTTAAAAATTCAGGGGAATTTTTTGCACATGGGGAGGGTCAGCAAAGTTCTCATGAATATAGCACCTCATCCTATTATGTTAAGGGCACGGACTATCTTGTCTCTTTTGGGATCCAAACACTTAGCACAGTGCCTGGCACATGGTGGACACTTAATAAATATTGACTGATTGGTTTGAATTGTGAAGTAAACTAGAGATTCTAGGAGGAGGCAGAAGAAAGGACAGAGTACACTCTGGGCATAGAGGGCAGCTTGTACAAAGACCTGAAGAAGACTTTTGGAGTATAAACAGTGAGGAACAATGGAAGGCCAGTTTCACTGGACTTTTGGCCATTGAAATTCTGTATACAGAGACCAGACAAAGCCAGAAAGACATTCCCAACGATTTTCCTATAAATAATTCTAAGAGCTTTGATTCGGTTCTTTTTAGTCCTTCCTCTGCTAATACATATGGCAATTCCTTTTACCATTTTGATCTTTATGGGTAGTAAGGTGGCAGAGTGGATAGAGTGCCAGACTTGGAGTCAGGAAGATTCATCTTCTTGAGTTCAAATCTGGCCTCAGACACTTACTGTCTGCGTGACCCTGGGCAAGTCACTTACCCCTATTTTTCCCAGTTTCCTCATCTGTAAAATTAGTTGGAGAAGAAAATGGAAAACCACTGCAGTATCTTAGACAGGAAAACCCTAAATGGAGGCACAAAGAGTAGTATATACCTAAAATAACAACAGCAGCAACAACAATGATTTTTAGAAACTGTTGTGGCCGAAAAACAATCATCACTTGGTGTTTAACCTTCTGGTAATGAGGCTCCATTAACTCAATCATGCTATGTCCTAGGAAAGAGACATACAACTTCTCCCTATTCCTTCCTTTGGAGATTTTGGTAGAACTGGTGACAGCTTTTACTTGATATAGTACAGGGACACTTCTAAGCCACTCTGAGGCATAGGTGGTAGACTTTTGTCAGTTAGTTAGCCAATAGACACTTATTAAACACTTATTATGTACCAAGAATTTCAGTGATATTTTAACATAATAAATTGAATGAAATATACTATTAGAAATATTTTGGAGTTAGTGTATTAGCTCTTCTTATTTTTAGAAAGACTGTGACTCCTGGGCTAAAGCAATAGGATAAAGGATACTTAAATATCATTATATTCTCCAAGTACTATCACAGGGCTGTGTATGCAAATCTAACTTCAAAATTGACTGCCTTTCAGTTCTAATTTTAAAATATATATTGCATACTTTAAAGTACAAAGAGGTTATTGATGCCAATTGGCATGTTGAAATGACAAGAATATATCAAAAATGGTGATAATGCACAGTTTTTTTTTAAATGGATCAACTAATTTTTAAAGAGGTGCAACTATTATAAATATATGCATTTATACTTATGCAAGTATAGTAAAAATTCTTATAATAAAAGTGTCCAAATGGCTTGCATGGTATACCTACTAAGAATCTCTACCATTTAAAAATTTCCTGCTATTTCTCAATGTAATGGGATGAGGTACTATATTCATGAGAACATTGCTGACCCTCCCAATTCCTAAGTCACCATCCCCATGTGCAAATATCTATGTGTATATATGTATATATGTGTGTATACATATATAATGCATATAATATATAATACATAAATCTTCATCTACATCTACATATAATCTTTTTGTTTGTTTTGGGGGGTTTTTTGCAGGCCAATGAGGGCTAAGTGACTTGCCCAAGGTCACACAGCTAGTAAGTGTCAAGTGTTTGAGGTTCAGATTTGAACTCAGGTACTCCTGAGTACAGGGCTGGTGCTTTATCCACTGTGCCACCTAGCTGCCCCCTACATATAATCTTTTTTTGTATGTGATGCAATTGGGGTTAAGTGACTTGCCCAGGGTCACACAGCTAGTAAGTGTCAAGTGTCTGAGGCTGGATTTGAACTCAGGTCCTCCTGACTCCAGGGCCAGTGCTCTATCTACTGTGGTACCTAGCTGCCCCCACACACATATGTAATCTTAAAAGCTAAGTGAGTGTATTTGTGGGCAGGTTCTCCAAAAGAAGTATGAACCCTTTAAAATATTTAGCTTATAAAATTAGTAAGAGAATACACAATACCTTGGTGGCCTATGGCTATACTTCCACAAGAGTTTACTAGCTATCAAATGAAATACTAGGTGCTGGCTCAATAGTCATACATACACTCTCTAGTAGGAAAAACAAAACAACTCCAAACAAACAAACAAACAAACAAACAAAACCAACCCCAAACAAACAAAAAACACATCCAACTGTATTTAGAGTCATGAGAGTTATAGATTCAACTCTGAGAAAGGCACCAAATCCCTGAATATTTTGAAATTTCCTCATCAGTAAAATGCTGATAATGATACCTGAAATTTATAGAGGAGTGAAATAGGCTTGAAATTCCAATAAGTTATAGGAAGAAGGTCAAAGAAGAAGCTTTGAAGTTGCAATGACCTGAAAACTCTCCAAAATAATGTCAATCTACTGGTCAGATACTCTTATTTAAGAGGATCATGGGTATTTGAAGTATATAGACCCCTAATCCTATCAAACCATTCTTATCCTTGATGTAACTATTTATTGTGTTTGATACTCAGAGAGATAAGTACCAGAGCTATGATTACATTAGAATAGCAACACCTAAGATGAGGATATTCTCTCCTCCTATTCAGACTGGCATACTTTCTCCAATTTATAGGCTTATATAGTTGCTTAGAACACTGAAAAACTGTAACTTGTTCAAGGGTCACAAAGTCAGGATGTTTCAGAGGTAGGACCTGAACCCAAGTCCTCCTGGTTTAAGGATATCTCTCTACCTACTATGCAATGTTCACTCACATATCCATAATACAACATAGGGTGCCTGAGCCCCCCCCCCCAAAAAAAATTGCCATTGAGGAAAAAATAAATCTAAATGTTTGTGACAAAGTAAAGAAATTAAGATTTTTGTTTTTTGTTTTTGTTTTGGAGAGGCGTTGTGATATATGTGGGGGTGGGGGTGGGGGTGGGGGGAAACCATGGGATTTGTACATATAGAACATGTTCAAATCTTCATTTTACTACTATTTGTGTTACCTTGTCCAAGTTACAACCTCTCTGAGAATTACTCAATTCTTCATATACAAAATGACAGATCTGACTTAGAAGATTTAAAAATACTCTATTTCTAAATGCTACAGCCCTGTAGTCAGTACTGTTGTACTATCTTCTTTCACAGCATTCTTGAGAAGAAAAGCAAAATGTTCTGTATACCTTTAAGTACCACAGAAGTACATGCCATTATCAATTATGAAAGAAGAAAAAAATGAACTCCCAGAGAGCCATCATTAATGTAAGACAATGACATTACAAGTGAGAAAATAAACACTTGTCTGGAAACTTATGTAATCCTTACTTTGACTATGAGTCAGTTCTGTATGTGGTCGCCAAAGCTACCACTTTTATGTTCTCAATTTTGAGTCTCACTTATCATGACTAGTCTCAGAGTAACAGATCAATCCACAGCAATGGAACATCACCTTTTTCAATTGACAAAATATAGCAACTGATCTCTCGTTGCCAATGTTGTCTGTAATGCAGTCATCTTTGCCATTAGTTTGAAATGACCTGAAAAATATAGACTTATTCTTCTCCCATTATGTGGGAATGACTTAAAAAAATTCAAGTGTTTGCATTCCAAATGATAAATCAATTTCCACTATGGGTAGAAATCTAATACTTGACAGTAGCACTGAGCTATTTAAGAATTTCCCCCCCCCCTTAAATGTCATATGCAGGGACAGTTAGGTGGCACAGTGGATAAAGCACCAGCCCTGAATTCAGGAGGACCTGAGTTCAAATCAGGCCTCAGACACTTGACACCAGCTGTGTGACCCTGAATAAGTCACTTAACCCTCATCACCCCACCAAAAAAAAAATGTCATATATGCTTTCCTTGTTGTAGGACTTAACCTAGTAAGGCTACTCACTTTATCAAAATAGAGTGGCAACTATTCTGAAATTATAGTTTTAAAGAGTTTCATGAGAAGGGGTGATATTACATGACTTGCCCAGTTCAAATCACATAGTTGGTATGTGTTAGAAGATGATCTTGAACACAATAAGGGAACTGAATTTTGAAGACCTGAGCTCAATTCCCAATTTTCTCCTTTAATGCCAATGTAGCTTTATTCAATGTGCTTCATCACTGAAGCATCAATTTCCTCACCAATATAAGGGGGTACAGTTCTAGCTAGTCTGTCTAAAATATCTAATGAGTGGTCGCCAATAAATTGTAAGCTTTAGCAATAGTTTAGACTTTTAAGCATTTATAAAGGAGAATAAGAATTTGAAAAGAGAAAGAAAGGCCTAGATTCATCTATCTATCAAAGGGAGAGTGCATTTTAGCTCCACTCTCCACCAGAGTCCTGACGAAAGAGAGTGAGAAAGCTAGCCTCACCCCTTCTTCCTCCCACAAGCAAACGTCACTTCCTGACGCCAAAGAAAAGCCACATGGCTTGCCCTCAGGCACCTTCTCCTCCCTCAGGCACCTTCTCCTCATGGCTGAGCTTTCCTACAGTAGCTCTCCAACAGGTAGCATCATTCTAATCGCTACACCAATAAAATGAAGGTGTCAAGTAAACTTATCTCTACAGTCCATTCCATGCCTACTGACAATATTCCTATCTATAAAGCCAGACCACACTATGCGTGTGATGTTTAAAATCTAAATTGTGGTCGCCTTAAATTAGAAGCTTCAGCACCAGTTTTTGGGCATTAAACATTTATTAAAGCATACAGGTGTTCAATATAGGAGTTCAGAAAGTTAAGAAAAAGCCTATCTCGCATAGAGTTCCAGCCTGGTTGGGTTCTTCCTCAAGTCCTCCTCCAGGAGCCTGCTTTAATCAGGAACTGTCCAGCAAGCTGACTGTGGAAGCTTTTTATAGTTCTGGAACAGAGGCAGTCCTTATACACTGCTTCAAGCTGATTGGTTGGCATCATCCAAATCCATTGGTTCTGAAAGTGTTCTCAAGGTGTGATTACAATCCAGTTAACTTGAAGTAGGCTAATCAGCAGTTAATCACTGTCACTTGATTCAATCAGTCTAGATTAATCTCCAGGTGGGTCTTTGAGTATTGAGCAAAATCCCATTATTTCATCACAGTGCGTATGGGAATATGTGTGTATATATGCATACATTTATACACAAACACACATGTACATATATGTACAACCAAACAGAAATATATAAACATATGTATACATGTGCATATGTATAAAGGAAAAGGACTCTATTTTCTTGTTGGGTTTTCAAATTGCCTCTTGCTTTTCCTTCATCTGTCAAGCTAAGTTGTATGAACAATAAAGTTGGCCTTGCCCAAAGGTTGACTGAATGCAAAGCTTATAATAACAATGGTGTTCATAATCAAGGGTGGCATTTTCCTTAGAGTTGACAAGGTACATTTTCAGACTTGTTTGGCAGAGTATAGTGGTAATGATTTATGTGGGTACAGAAGAACTGAAAGCAAATAATTCCATCAGCCAGAAGGTTACTGTCAGGTTTTGAAACAAGGGCTATATATTCCAAATTGAAAACTGTGTGTAGTTATAAGGGAACTCTATATGTTTTTTGAGTGTGGTCATTGAAAAATTAGTTCATAGGGCAAAATACAAAACAAAACCACCACCACCAACAAAATGTCTAACAATATGATGGTGTAACACACCTGGAAAAAAGGGGATAACTGCAATTGACAAGTCTGACTGTGTCTACTGATGATGATTGTAAGCTCATTGAAAAATTACATCTTTGTTTACATTATAGGAAGAAGACAGAATCAGAGGAAAGGTTAATTTCTCTGGACTTAAACATTATGAACTATGGTCATATTTCAGAACTCAATGGCAATCGAAACTACAATGTAGTTCAAAAAGCAAGAGTATTTGAGTTTAATAGATCGGCTTAAAGTTACTTCAAGATTGATCACTTCTCTTTGAACATACCTGGCTTATTCACATGTTTTCATACCTTAGCAATGCATAAACATACATGTGATTTCACACATCTTCTTTGTCCATTCTTTCTTTTTTTTTGTTAAATTAATAAAGTATTTTATTTTTTCCTGTTACATGTGAAGATAGTTCTCAACTTTTGTTTATACAAGCTTTCCAATTTCAGATTTTTCTCCCTCCCTCCCCTCCCTCCCCCCTCCCCTAGACAGCAGGTAATCTGATAATAGGTTATATATATATATATATTTTAGATATATACATACACATAATAACATTAATCCTATTTCTGCATTAGTCATGTTATAAGAGAAGAATCAGAGCAATGATGAAAAACCTCAAAATAGAAAAACCAACAGCACCAAAAACAAAAGAAATAGTATGGTTCATTCAGCATCTATACTCCACAGTTCTTTTTTTTTTTTTTTCTTGGATTTGGAGATCCTCTTCTATCATGCGTTCCCTGGAACTCTTCTGTACCATTGCATTGGTGAGAAGAATATAGTCCATCACAGTAGATCAACACTCAATGTTGATGATACTGTGTACAATGTTCTTCTGGTTCTGCTCATCTCACTCATCATCAGTCCACACAAGACCCTCCAGGTTTCCTCCTGCTCATTGTTTCTTACAGAACAATAGTATTCCATTGTATTCATATACCACAACTTGTCCAGCCATTCCCCAATTGATGGGCATCCCCTCAACTTCTAATTCCTTGCCACCACATAAAGAGCAGCTATAAATATTTTTGTACATGTGGGTCTCTTTCCCCTTTCCATGATTTCTTTGGGAAAAAGACCCAAAAGTGGTATTGCTAGGTCAAAGGGCATGGACAGCTTTATCACCCTTTGGGCATAATTCCAAATTGCTCTCCAGAATGGTTGGATCAGTTCTCTGTCCATACTTTCTATACTTGAAGGGTCATTTCAAATCCCAACTCCTCTATGGAGTATTATCTTTCCTGAGTAGCTCAGATGATCTTCTCATCCTCTGATCAACTACTGTAATATTAATTGTTTTTATTTTGTTTGTTATATTTTTATTGGTTCATGTCCTATCTTCCACTTGTGGGGTTATGAGAAAAGCAAAACAAAATGTTGTTTTAGGAGGTAAAGAACTTGGCCACTTAGTAGCTATGAGGTCACACTAGGAAAGGCACTTAACCTTCTGAATTTGTTTCCCCATTTGTATAATGGGAATAATAATATATTCTACAATTGACAGATAGTCAGACAGACAGAAAGAGACAGAGACAAAGAGAAAGGGATAGATACAGAAACAGATTAATAGTAATCTAGATGATAGATATCAACAAAAATATCTATAGATTCATATCTTGATATAGATTTCTCCATCTATATATTTCTTTCTATATGAAATGTTTTATAAGTTATAAAGTTCTATACAAATGTAAGTTGTTATTATATAAGGACATACTACAAATTATAAGGATTAACTGTGTGGAGTTAGCATCTGCAGAAGTAGAAAGTTAGGCAAGAAACAACTTCTAGCCCCAAGGAAATTACATTGTAGTTATTATTGCTTTTAGTGATCATAATAAGCATGAACTTTCAGTATTAGTCCTCCAAAATCATAGGATTTTTTATTTAAAGCTGAGCAGGACCTCAGAGTTGAGTTAGTCCAACTCCCTTAGCTTACAGTTGAGGAAATTAAAGCCCAAAGTGTTTAAATTATTTTATTCAAAGTTATACAGGTAGTAAATGGTAAATCCAGGATTTGAACCCTATACCTCAACTCCAAATTCAGCCCACGTTCCACTGTATTACTCAATGAATTAAGAAGCCTGGGGTTACATTGCAACTTTGATATATTTGTGAACTGATGGGTGACATCAATATCAAGGCCATATTCTAGTCTTTCCTTTATATAAATGAAGAAAGTCATGCCTATATAGATTTACTGAAGGCCACTTATCAGTAACACAAATAACAGAGTTGGGATGATTCCAGTTACTGTCACTTATTTCTTCTCTAGGCCTCTGTTCCTGAATCAAAAGCTTCTTATATTTATGTGGGCCAACATATGCTGCTTTTGTTCGCTGGTGTTTATTTTTGTATATTTTTTATGAAAATCATTTTAATTGTAGCAGGAGAATGTGTACTTGTCATTTTTTCCCCATATAATCAGAGAATATTAGAGTGACCTCCCACTCAGTGCAGGAATTCTCTCTACAATATCCTTCATGGTCCTCCAGGGTCTGCTTCAATACTTCCAGCGAGGGGGAACTCAAAATGTAATGAAGCAATAGGAATCAATAAATGCTGTGTGGGCTTTCCCTTATGTTGATTCAAAATTCAGTGTTCTTATAACTTCCATGTATTTGTTCTAATTCTCCCCTCTAAAAACAGTTATATGGCACAGTGGATAAAGTATTAAGCCTAGGGTCAGAAAGATCTGAGTTCAAATCTAGTCACAAACCACTTATTAGCTGTGCAACCCAAGGTAAGCAATTGAACTTCTGTGTGCTTCAGTTTCCTCAGCTGACAACAGTGGAGGGCAGGAGCCAGGGAGAGAATAGTAACGACCTCCCATTGTTGTTCTGAGAAGCAAATAAGATAATAATTTTAAATTGAGCAAATGAGATAACAATTTTGAACCACTTAGCATAGTACCTGGCACATAGCTAGTGCTTCAATAATAGTGCTTTATCAAAAAAAATAATAATAGTGCTTTATCCTTCTTCCTTTTCTTCCTTCCTTTCTCCCTTCCTTCCTCCCTTCTTCCCTTCCTTCCTCCCTTCCATCCTTCCTTCCTTCCTTCCTTTTCTCCCTTCCTCTGGAAAAACACAAGTGAAATCTACTCTTTATGCTAAAATCACAGCATCATACATGTGGAGCAGGAAGGAACCTACCTCAGAGATCAATTAGTTCCACCCCTTCATTTTTCAGATTGGGAAATTTAGATCCCAAGAGCTTAAATGACCTGCCTCAGATTCACTGAAGTAGTAAAAGAGGCAGGATTTGAACCCATATCTTCTGACACCAAATCTAGTTCTGTTTGCCACTGTAGTGTGCTGCCTCTTAAGAAGCTATAGCTCTGGGAGGTACCTACCAAAGAGATGACCTGGTATAGCTTCATCATTTTTCAGATAAAGCTACTGAGGTCCAGAGAAGAGAAGCATCTTTCTCAAAGTCACATAGCTAAAATGGGAAGACCAAGGACTCATAACCAGGTTTTCTGCCTCCAAATTCAGCATATTTTCCACTGCACCATATGTTCCTTCCCTCCCAATCCACTTTGTACCAAATAGTGTTTATTTGGCTAAATTAAAAATCCCCTCCAGTTTTAAATCGGAAAAAAAAAAAGGCTTTAGAAACAATTATACAAACTGAGGACTGTGATAAAATAATGGGATTTAGCAGATACTCAAAGACCCACCTGGAGATTAATCTAAACTGATTGAATTAAGTGATAGTGATTGACTGCTGATTAGCCTACTTCAAGTTAACTAGATTGTAAGCACACCTGGCTAGCCCTTAAGAAGGTATTGTCCTCAGAAGCTGAGGACTTTGAACTCAACTAGAGACCACCTTCAAGTCCAGTGAATCAATGGATTTGGATGATGCCTACCAATCATTTTGAAGCAGTGTGTAAGAACCATCTCTGCTCTGGACCTATAAAAAGCTTCCACACTCAGTTTGGGGGACTTCATGGTTGAAGCAGACTCGTGGAGGAGAACTTGAGGAAGAACCAAACCAGGCTGGAACTCTAGGCTAGATGGGCCTTTTCTTAACTTTCTGAACTCCATGTGAATACTTGGTATGTTTTAATAAATGCTTAATGTCCAAAGACTGGTGCTAAAGCTTCTAATTTAAGGTGATCACACATTTAGATTTTAAATGACACAGGACTATGTACCTGAAAAGGATGACATGTGAAGAGTGATGACAGTAGTGGACCTAGGGGTCCTAGTGGACAGTGAGCACAATAAGAGACAACAGTATGATGAGGGAGCCAAAAGAGTAAATATGGCCTTAAGTTTCATGAACTTTTAACATATTTGAAGATAACTATCCTGTTTCTCCTTGGTTTTTTTTGATGCTGTTGTTTTGTTTTTTTGCAGGGCAATGAGGGTTAAGTGACTTGCCCAGGGTCACACAGTTAGTAAGTGTCAAGTGTCTGAGGCCTGATGTGAACTCAGGTCCGCCTGAATCCAGGGCGGGTGTTGAATCCACTGGGCTACCTAGCTGCCTTGATATTCTCTTTTCTAAGTTAAATAGCATCATTTTTTTCAACGGGTCCTCTAGTTGGTAAATAAGGATGATCCATTTTGAAGCTATCCATTCATACAGCCCAATATCATGATATTGTAAGTGATATTTTGTTTTTGACCACACAAGTGAATGAAGATAATTGACTCATATGGACATGAAATCCCCAATTGTGGCTTCATTAGCATTAATTTAGCTAACCAACCACAGACATTTAACAAAATGTTTGGAATAAACATCTAGCACTGGAAAAGAGACTAAACTTGAGATTTCATTCATAGAATTAACATAGAATGAAGAGGGAGAATTTTCTCCCTCTTCTAGTACAAGTTTGTACTTTCTCTGCAACTTCTCATCTTAGAAGTTTGTCTTAGGAAGGCAGCTAGGTGGCGCAGTAGATAAAGCACTGGGCCTGGAGTCAGGAGGACCTGAGTTCAAATCCAGCCTCAGACACTTGACACTTACTAGCTATATGACTCTGGGCAAGTCACTTAACCCCAATTGCCTCACCAAAAAAACCCAAAAACAAAACAAAAACAAAGAAACAAAAAAGAAATTTGTCTTAGGACTTATGATGAAAATGTTATCCATCCCCAGAGAAAGAACTGATAGTGACTGAATACAGATTGAAGAATACTTTTTTTTACTTGCTTTATTTTTCTTGTTTTTTTTTTCTCTCTATATATCTTTTTAACAACAAGACTAATATGGAAATGTTTTGCATGATGACACACCTATAACCTGTACCAAATTACTTGCCTTCTTAAAGGGTGGGGTTGGGGAGAAGAGAGAGAATTTGGAACTCAGAGTTATTAAAATGAATGTTAAAAATTGTTTTTACATGTAATTGGGGAAAAGAAAATACTAAATAAAATTTAAAAAGAAATTTGTCTAGAGCAGAGAGGTTGGGAATTGGCCACAATTACAGACAATAGATACTAGAGCTGGGCCTTGAACCAAGGTCTTCTCACTTCAACATCAGTCTTCTGTCCATTATGCCATGCTTCCTCTTTGGGGGAAAAACCTGGTAAAATTGTTTGGGATTAATTATATTAAAAAACTGAAAATTAGTCGAATATCTAGAGTTACATAAATTATATATTTTACCTACAACAAATAAAAGCCAAGCTTTTCTATTTCATTGTATAAATTTCATATTTAAATTGTGCTTCTCAAAATGAAAATATGCATTTTCAATGTAATCCAAATATAATATTAGAACTAAGCAGCATCCCTCTTGAAATTTGAATTTTCTTAGCAAAAGTACTTTCAGGAATTATCACTAGATGTTCTAATAATGCAATGTATATTTTATAGTATGAATTAAAGATACAATTAGGCTTTATTCTCAATATAGTATCCTTTGGAGTATTTTTTTTTTCATTACTATGCCCATAACTTCAATCTACTGTGAAACTCTGAGGGGAAACACAAGGAACTTAGGAACAGTAAAAGGCTAATATTATAATACATGATCATCCCTACTATCATGGGACCACTCCAAAATACCCACTGGAAATTATCTCTTCTTACCTTCCCTTGTAGCCAGGAAACTGTTTGTTCAATGTTTCTTAATTGAATATATTATTACAAAATGACTGCTTAGTGTAGTACTAGTTATTATGAGATATGCATCCTGCTCTAGGATGACTGGAAACAAGCAACCAACAACAAAAGCCCTTCTTTACATCCTCAAAAGTTAGTCATGTCATTGGATAAAAAAATAAAACAGCTTGGCAAAGTAAGCCAAATGTGCAATTCTTGATTTATAAACTCCCATTACCCCTTTATGAATCAAAAGGATTGATTTCCTATCAATATTTCAATATATTAGACAGTTAATTCCATAAAACTACATGTGCTCCTACAAGTATTACAACCAATACTTCAACAGTCCCTAAAGTGCATGAATACTAATATTAATAAAATGTAAAAATCACATTTATTTAGTACTTTATATAAGAAAAGGTCTTTCCTCTCAATAGTTCTGTAAAATATGTCAGATATTGTACCCATTTTACAGATGATGAAGTCACAAGGTAGTTGTATCAAAAGATATATGTATAGCACTTTGCAAACTTTGAATGCTATACAAATATTATTATCATAGATATTATTATTACATGGTCATGGCTAATCAGTGGCAGAGCCATTCTTTGAACACAGGTGCTCTCTCTAATATAGAAAGGAATTATTACTCAGAAAGGAACCACCAGTTTACAAACAAGTCATTTTTGAAAAGTTCATTTGTTCATAGTGGGAAGATCACTTCATTTGGGGGTCAGATGAACTAGGTTGGAATCTGGGCTCACCTGTTTGTTAACTGTGTGAATGTCTTTACTCTCTGTGTCAGTTGCCTCATTTAAAAACAAAACAAAACAAAACAAATCAAAAAACCCCTCTAATACCCATTCATGTTCCAAATCCCTATAATTAGGGTTGTATAAGGAAAGTATTTTACAAGTATCATGAAAAACACATAGTGTCAGTATCAATCATTGAAAATGCAATAGACTTAGTATCAAAAAATAACATAAAGGAAGTTCCAAACATTCTAAGTGCAGTTTTAATAAGCTTTTTTAAATTACTTACATTTATATAGACTTCTATAAATATTATTTAAGCTTACTTAAAACTGTACTAAGACTTTTTTGGGACACCTTGTATAGTGCTTTAAGGTTTTCAGTGTACTTTACATAAATTATCTTATTTATTCCTCACAATGCTATGAGTTAGATACTACAAGTATTATTATCCCCATTTTAGAGATAAGGAAACTGAGGCAAGGGGCACTAGCAAATATTGGTGGCAAGATATATATATACACAGAGAGAGAGAGAGAGAGAGAGAGAGAGAGAGAGAGAGAGAGAGAGAGAGAGAGAGAGAGATTGTGATAAAATAATGGAATTTGGCAGATGCCCAGGGGTCCCACCTGATTGATTTAGTATTGTTTGAGAAACTGACTAATTACCTACTTGGGATAATTAGATATAGGCCACACCTGGCCTGCCCTGAGTGATGTATACTACTGACATCACTAGGGGGACCACTCTCAGTCAAGCAACTTGAAGGACCTCTCTTTTGGGGGAGGGAGAGAAAAGTTAGAAAAGAGAATGCTGAGGCTGAGAGCTCTCTCTTTTCTGTTGGTAAGCTTCCGAGAGTAGACTAGAGAGGGGTTGCACAACTGAATCCCATAGAAACTACGGACCCCAGGTGGTGAGTTAATAGAAACAACTCCAGCTCTTCGAATTAGCTGGGCTGCAAGCAAGTTTGGGGATTGAGTCAGTCTTTTCTAGAGCCATGAAGTTTATCCATTTTTCTCTTCCCCTATTACCTTGTCCCTGGCTTTAATAACTTCACCCTGGTTGTATATTTTATTCCCATTGATAAAACCTGATTTGTTTGTGGAAAAGAGGCTGTTAATCTCTTTTCTTTTTGGCCTGGGAGAACTAACTAAAAAAGGCAGTTTGTAAGGGAGGAAACTTTGGACCTAGAGGTCCCTCATTATTTTCTGAACCCCAGTATTATGGCAAGCCACCCAATTAACTCTTCCGATATTAAATTTGGCCCCTACAAGATAGAGATGGAGATAGAGAGACATATATAGAGACAGAGAGAGGTAGAGAGAAATAGAAATAGAGATAGAGAAATAGAGAGATAGAAATAGAGATAGAAAAAGAAAGAAAGAGAGATAGAGACAGAAATAGAGAGACAGGGAGAGAGACAAAGAGAGAGTCTTCCTATCTCCAAATTTTCAACACAATATGAAACCCTACTCTGTCTCACAGGAAGAAGTTCCACACCCTGTTTAACTAACTTGTATTTATCTGTTGCAATTGTGGCTAGAGTAGGACATTAATCTACACTCCATGAACTGGGAATCTGTGATAATTCAAGAAGCCAGACTCTTGTCTATCTTTACTTAATTCCCCCCCTAGATGTTACAAATTAATAGAGCTAGGGAGATATTTAAAATTCTTAATATAAACATTTCCCCCAACACATTCCAATATACTTAGGGAAGCACGACTCTTTAGCTGATAAATCAACTACCCCCCCCCAAAAAAAATTTAGCTATTCGTGAAAATATACTTTGTAGGAATGAATACTATGAGACTAGCATATGTTGTATTTTAAATTATATAATTAATATTTTTCAAATAAATTCATACTGTCTTTCTACCCAATTGTTCTAAATAAGTCTTACTTAGTAGTTTCAAAGTGCTAGGCCTTGATGGATTTTATCTTTACAATATCTTTGCCCATTTGTCCTTTCACGATCATTCACACCTTCACAAGCCTAGTTCAGGTTAGAATATACTAGTGTCTCTAGTCTTTATGACTCTAATTCATCCTCAAAACTGCTTCCAGATAAACAATTTTTGACTCAGATAGTAGTTTTGACCAAATCACTCTACAACTCCACAACCTTTAATGTTTCTTTATTTCCTCCAAAATAAAGTCCAGATCCCTTATCCAGGAATTCAAAGACTTACCAGTATGACTCAAACCTAATTTTCAGCCCTGTCTCAAAGTACCCCTTCCATGTATACTATTATCCAAACAAAATGTAACTTTCTGCACATATCATGCACTTTCTTAAGATGTTTTACTCAAGAATCTCCCTGTCCCTGGAATTCTTCCCCCTTTCATTTTTGCTTCTTAAAATCCTACCCTGGGAATTTTCTCTCAATCATTTTGACCTACTGACATTTTACCCATCTTTCATAGTTCATCTCAAGTGCCACTTCTTTCACAAATCATCCCTAGATCCACCCAACCAGTAGTAATCTCTTTTGAATTCTGAACACTGTTAGGGATTTTCTTATGTACTTACAGTCTACCACAAATTATATCCATTTATGTATATGATCACCTTCCCCCCACCAAAAGACTAGACTGAATGCTCCTTGAGACTGTGAGGAGTATATTAATTAATTCTGTTCACTGAGTCATTCAATAAGCATACTATATGAACATAGGAAATGTGGGCACTGTTCACATAGTACTCCTTTAATATAAAGTTATCTCTATTAGATTAAAATTGGGAGGGGTACTATGGGAAAAATTTTACAATGCCATTGGAAAAAAATAGTGTTCTATTTCATATAGCATCACTGATACTCTGTCTTCCTTTCCAAATGTTGAACAGTGATAGAAACTTGGAGTGAGGAGAAATTTATATTCTAATCTTGTCTCTGAATTTTTACTAGTTCTATGACCATGGGTAAATCCCTCAAACTTTCTCAGCCTCATTTTCCTTATCTGTAAAATGAAAATAATAATTACAGTACATACCTCAAAGAGATGCTGTGAGGATTAAATAAGGTAACATAAAGAAAAGGCTTTGCAAACCACTGAGCCCTACACAAAGGCCAACTATTATTGTTTGTAGGTCGAACTTAGATTTTGTCCAGTGAAAATATTTTCACCATAAACTTCATAAACCTGAAAAGCATTTTTTTCATAAACATGAACTCCTATAAATGTAACACTTTAAGCATTTAATAACCTGATCAGGGTACATACAGCACTTTTGCAGGAGTCAATTATATAGGAAAATTACTATCTTTAATAGAAGAACACCAAATTGCAATTAGTTACGGATGGTCACCCAATTAAAAAAAAATTACTGTGTGTATGGCACCAGTAATTAACCTTGTATACCCACTTTTAAACCAGCTCTTTCATGTATATGTGAAAATAGCTCCCTGTCTACTATGCTACAGGAACTCTTCAGAGTTAAAATTAATTCTTGGCCAAAACAATAAAGGAGCAGAACAACCAGAAAGTGGAAAATAGTTCCCATGACTTTTGACCTTTATGATAAACAACTAAAGTACACAAATGTTTATTTTAATAAAGTAAAGCAGTGGGTTTTTAATGTTGTTGTTTCTTCCTTTTTTCTTTGCTGTTCAATTAAAAACTTAACAAAATATTCTATCAATAAAAAATAAGCAAATAGAAATAACCAAAAAATAATTTTTTTACAAAAAGGAAAATAGTGATGCTCCAATTCCTGTACACAGACATCCACACATTCATGATAAAGCCATAAGTTTATAATATCTTTATTGCTTTGACAAACAAACCATGCAATCCTATGAATGGTCTATCTCATAAAGACTCAATTCTACTCATTTTATAGCACATCATTTCAAAAGCAAAATCATAATGGTTTTGAATGTGTGAATTATTGATTTTCCATTTCAGGTATAAAATGTAATCAAAAAGACCTTAGGAAAATGTTTTAAATTAAAAGTACTTGGACAGTTAGGTGGCATAGTGGATAAAGCACAGGCCCTGGATTCAAGAGGATCTGAGTTCAAATACAGCCTCAGACACTTGACAGTTGTTATCTGTATGACTCTGGGAAGGTCACTTAACCCTCATAGCCCCACAAAAAGTAGTTAATTAAGGAGTAGTTTTGCTTAGTTTTCTCTTTACCCTCATGTGAGAAGATATGACTATGTGCACATAAAATGAAGTATAATACAGGAAATCTGTAAATAAAAGTTTCTCCATGGTTTCATTTGAGACTTCAGGAACAATCGACAGAGATGAATCAGAAGTACGCATGAGGGGCAGCTAGGTGGTGCAGTGGATAGAGCACTGGCCTTGGATTCAGAAGGACCTGAGTTCAAATCCATCCTCAGACACTTGATACTTACTAGGTATGTGACCCTGATCAAGTCACTTAACCCCAATTGCCTCACTAAAAAAAAAAAAAGTACACATGAACACATATTTCTGCCTGGTATTTATAATTACACATTTAGAAATATACTTTTCAATTTTTAGGTGGCAGAGGTCAGTATTTAGGGATTGGGGCAGCTAGGTGGCGCAGTGGATAGAGCACTGGCCCTGGATTCAGGAGTACTTGAGTTCAAATCTGGCCTCAGACACTTAACACTTACGAGCTGTGTGACCCTGGGCAAGTCACTTAACCCCAATTGCCTCACTTAAAAAAAAAAGTATTTAGGGATTGGTAAAGAACTTTTATTTGTATTCAAATCTAAGCTCACACATCGATTTTCTATGTTTAATTTTGTCCCATTTATTAGAACTTTAAATGATATGGAATCATTCAAAAAAAAAAAAGAAAAGAAAAAGACCTCACAGAGCATCTTTAAACACTCATTGAAATTTAATGACTAACAGGAATTAGAGGTTTCTATAATCCAAGTTCCATAGTTTTCTAATGACTGTTACTGATTGTTGGAGGAAATTGTCACAACCTCAGAATCTCAGAACATTCCTGACCAGGGATTGAGTCCAATACATGCCTGAAAAAATTTTCCTCCACAACATACCTGATGAATGGTCATTTAGCATATCCATGTAACCCTTCATGACAAACCCTCCCACCACACCCCCACACACAACTTCTTAAGATAAGCCACACTTTTAGAAGATCATTTTCATGGTGCCCCTACATCTTCCTTTCTCCAATCTAAATATTCCTACTTCCTTCAAGTGACTTTGTTATGGCAAGATCTCAACTTGGCCTCCTGCATCTGGACATTGTTGCATTTATCAACATCCTTTTGAAAATATACTCAAAGCTGAACATGATCCTTAAGATTTGATTTGGCTATGATACAGTAGAGTAGAACTGTGCCCTCTTTATTCTAGGTACTGTGCTTCTCTTAATGCAGCCTAAGATTGTTTCTTCTTTTAAAAAATTCCAGACCATACTACGGATACACGTTGAGCTTGCGGTCCACTAAAATCCATAGATCTTTTTCCTTAAAGAAAAAATAGCAAAACAACTACAATAACAGCAACAACACCCTGCTATCAAGCTACATCTTACTTATCATACACTCAGTTTTTAAAAATCACTAATATAAGAGCAAGAATTTACTTTTATTCTCATTAAATTGCATCTTATTAAATTCTTTACTACATTCTTGACTGTTGATGTTTCCCTAGTTTGGAGCAAGGAAGGAAGGAAGGAAGGAAGGAAGGAAACAAAGATTTATCAAGGGCATCCTATAGTCGAGGCAATGTACTATGTGCTTTAGAAATATTGTGTCTTTTGATTCTCAGAACTACCCTGTGAGGTAGGTGCTATCATCACCCTCATTTTTCAGATGAGGAAACTGAAGCAGAAAACAGTAAAGTGACTTCCTCAGGGTCACATTCCTAGAAAGTGTTTGAGGCTGGATTTGAACTCCAATCTTTCTGACTTATTTGGACTTCACCATGCCCCTAGAAACCTCATCATCAGTAAACTCATTATCCTGCAAGACTGAATTAATCTTGGTATTCAGACTTCACCGGTACCCTGAACATCCTCTGCCTCTCTGATTGGAGAGCAAGAGGGCAAAGCAAGGAACTCCCAAAGCCTCAGTTTGAATAGGGCTCCCAAGACAGACATCTCCTCCCCTCCCACCTAGCTGCAGTATTTTGCATTGGATAGGATAATTCCCCCATACCAGGAACCTCCCTTCCCTTCTCACTTTTAAGATTTATGTTTATATTGTAAGCATAATTATATTACAAATACTATTTCATAATAATATTAATCATAAAAATAAATTATAGTATTATAACATAATGGTCCCACTATATTGTAAATTTCTTGAGCATAGGTACTATCTTTTGTTTTTGCACTCTCTTCACTAAGCCACCTACCTGCCACTAACCTTCATGTCTTCCACAAATTAGTAAGTATGCTAGTAATGCTTTCAAGCATTAAAGAAGAAAAATAAATGTTCTATATCATGGGGACAAGCACAGATCCCTGGGAACATTTACTAGAAAAATCATTGAAAATTGACATCAAACCATAGAATAGAATAAGAGACTCATTGGGTCCTGCTCTCTAACAAGTTCTGAATTTATCTGATGGAACTGTATAGTAGCCCTCATGTCCACAAGAAGAGCCCAAAAAACTTTCTCAAAAGATTTGGTAAAATATATGTAAATTAATATTTTCTCAGTCAGTTCTACCAGTCATATAGCCCCATAAAAATAAAAAAATGCGGTTACTCAGGCATGAACTTTTAAAAAAATCATTTTAAAATTATTTTTGAAAATCATGTTTGAGAATGCCACTTCACTTTCTAGTTGTGAATAATCTTTTTTTTAAATAATGTTTCAGAATTTTGCCAGGAATTAATGTCAAGTTCACTGTCCACTAGTTTGTAGACTCTACTCTCTTCCTTTTTTTTGAAAATCAGCACATTCTTCCTTCTGTAATCTACTCACTTCTCTCCCATTCTTAATGAGATTATTCAGAGTGCCTCAGCAGTAATACACTCCAGGGGCAGCTAGAGGGCACAGTGGATAAAACACTGGCCCTGGATTCAGGAGTACCTGAGTTCAAATCTGACCTCAGACACTTGAAACTTCCTAGCTGTGTGACCCTGGGCAAGTCACTTAACCCTGATTGCTCCATGGGGAAAAATAAATAACATACTCCAGTCCTTTCTGTACCCTATGCTGTGGTTCACCTGAGACTGGTGATTTGAATGGAGAACACTAGGTTTTCCCTTATTATGCCTTGATGTTGGGAACTAACTTCCTATTAGGCATTTTTGGTTTGCCCTTTCCAGACTAAAAATTATTCTCTTTGGCAGAGAAATAATAATGGTGATTTAGTAAAATAATCAGGAAAATTATGCAATGTAATTAATAATTTAATAAAACTTTAATCCCAGTTTTGCCATTGAGTGCCTTGTGAACTTGTATAAACCACTCCATTTCAGGGGCTTAAATTTCTTCACCAGAAAAAAACAGAAAGAGTATTAGACCATAAGGCTGCTAAGGTTTCTTCTGTCTCTCAATAAGTCCTAATATGATCTTAATGATTTTCAGTAACTATGATTTCAAGATATGACAAAAATCATAGTTTCATAACATAAAACAATTAGATTACCCATTAATGGTTTAACCACAGATTTGAATTTGTGTCCAGTCTTCTAAACCTTTAACTTTATAGGTTCTCACAAACAAATTTATATGGCATCTTTTTACAGCAACAAACAACAGCAAAAACATGGTCTAATAACTGATAGAAGTTAAGAAGATGGAAGAATAATCATGATTAATTATTCAGAATTGTTATAGACTGCTGACATTGTTTAAGGAAATCACTAAATATAGCCCTTTAATAAAATGAAAATAATTTCTTTCCCTACCAAGTCCAGAATATCTCAATTGTGTACACAAAGCTTCTTACCAGAGCTTAATTCAATGGGGTCAATTACTCTATTCCATTAAAACAGATGGAATCTTTCACCGACCAAGCAAGGTGGTGCAGTGGATAGCTGGGCTTGGAGTCAGGAAGACCCAAGTTCCAATAATGCTTCAGTTGTTTGCTAGCTCTGTAGCCCTGAGCAAATCATTTAACCTCTCTCACTGTCAGTTTCCGTAACCATATAATGAAGTGGTTGTTTTTGATATCTAACATCCATTCCAGCTTGAAATCTGTGATACTATTAACACAGTTGGCTGTGATAGATAGAGATTGCTTTTTGAAGTGGAATAGTCTTCTCCCCATACGGAATATCACAAATGACCTTTTCTCCTTATTTGCAATCATAAAATTTTGAAGGCTAAATACTTTAAGGTCAATTATGCATGATTACATATAAATGCACACACATACACATGCACAAATTATCATATGAGAGTGTTTGAATATAGAAGCAGCATGATAATGGACAGAGTCTGTTCTGAAAATCAGGGAGACATGGGATTACATCCTATCTTTGACACTTCCTATCTGTTTGATCCTGGGGAAGTCATTTAAGCACTAAGGCCCCCAAGAAGCTCCCTAGGATTTATTTCAGAAATCCTTTATCAGTTCTGATCTTTGTTGGTAGAGGTCACAATGTCATTAGTTCCTCACACAGATGAAATATGATTAAGAGCTGACGTTTGCATTGTAATTTAAGATTTAAAAGGATTTACATATGTAAATAGTAAATAGTTAATGAATCAAACCATACTCCCCACCCCCAACAACAACAAAAAAAAACTTGTAGTAAAAGGTAAAATGTACTGATACTTTAAGGAGATGAGAACAAGTCTTTATCTGCCACTCAATCCATTACTTTAGAATAGGCATGTGACTTTGAATGAACTGGAGTGAGAAAGAAAAAAAGTATTCAAATTACATGAGAAAACCAAGTCATGTCCCGTGGATCATATCTAAACATATAGGTGACAAGTTCAGAACCCAAAGATTCAAATTCTACTAAGTTTCAAATGGGGAAACAATGTCCTAGCTAAACGACCTGAGAATGAGTCTTTAGGGTGCTAAGAAGAGGAGAGTAGTTTATCTTTGACCTTTGTCTCACCCTCTACACTTTGGTTGCAAAAGGAAGTGGTGAAGTCTGAAGGGTCTGGTAGGTCTTGGACTTTTGTCTTATCAAGTGTTTGTGTATCATTCCCTGGAATAGCAATCCCTAGTGTCAAGGTCAGCATTTGGAGCAAAGAATAGATGGGATGCAGATTCACCACTCCAACAAGAACCCAGAAAGGAAGCTATACCATGTCTATGAGGAGTTTCTTTAATACCCCACAAAGGGGAGAAGAGCACTTCTAATAGCCAGAAGATATAAAGTATCCCTTTGCCATCCACATGGCAAAACCTGAGGTTGAGCCTCCTTTCCCCTAGCTTCAGTAGGTACTTCTGAGAGCCTGTGTCACATAATTTTGTGGGGATATTTTGTAGCAAATTTTTTAACACTAACATATACTAAATATTTTTCTCTAAAAGCTGTTTAAGACTATCTGACTAAACTCATAATTAACTGATAATAATGGCAGGAAGTATACTGGTAAGGGCCAGAGAGTCAGTGTTAGCATGGTGATCTCTAATCTTTCAGAGGGATCCCTAATGTTGGGGAGGATGTAACAGCTGTCAATCTGAAAATTAATGAAACAATCAATATAGAAGAAATAAGGTCTTTAATCAGGGCAGAGGAGCTATAACTTGGAGTATCACAAAGCAAGAATGCTAGGAATACCCAAAGATGGGGACTGAGGACAGGGTTTATAAGGGGTAACAGAACAGAGGGAGCTATGAGACTGCCCTTGAGAAAAGTAAGTTTCTTACAGATAGAAACTATTTAATGTAAATGAACCTTTTCACATAATAACCTAAAGTTCAGGAAGTAAGCTTGGGAATCTTTGGGAAGGGATAGTTTGTTTGGGGAGATCCACAAGAGTCTGGAATTGACAAAGATTGGTTAACCCCAAGAAATTCATTGGCCTGGGAATGGGGAATAGGTGGGGATCAGTCAGTTCTCAGTAAATTGAGGTTATCACAGCCAACCACACTCTGGGAGTACAGCTTATCAGCATGAGTGTAAATTGGGATAGCTAGTCAATAACTATTTATTAAATGCCTACTATGTGTCAGTTCCTCCACATACCAAAAGTATGTGGAATATACCTACATAAACATACACAAATTAAAAGGATGGGTTTGGTTTCAGTGAGCTACTTTTACCTTTAAATTTCCCTCTCTTTATTATTGTGAATATCTCATATCATTTGTTCTTTCCACCTTCTCTCACAAACATTTTTCTTCCTTGATACCCGATATACCAAGAATTTGTAGATAGTTAAATCCAGCACTTGAAAGGGCTATTATGTCAGCTTTAAAGTGAAATTACCCACATCTCACAGATTGACGAGATTTTGAGTGAGATCAGAATAGGTCCTTAACATATAAATGTGGCATGATTTTTCCAAATAGCACAGCCACTTCATGATCAAGCACTGCAAATCAACCCACCATGTGCCTTGTTTTCATCTAACCATTTCTTTTACATACCTTAGAATAATCCAGATCAGATTAAAAAACAAAAATAAAGTAAAATCCTTAGAAACAAATGTTTGACTCCTTTCTTTCTAAGACAGGTCAGAGTAAATATCCATAAAGCTCTGCCATTGCATTTCCAATCTGTGACATTAGTCACTCCTGTCACATTAAGAGACAGACCATATCTACAATCATATTTGCTTTATGTAAAACAAGAGGTGGCATAGCTTGATTTCTCAACAGGAACTACAGCAAGAAATTAAAATAATAGCTCTTATGGAAGCAGACTGCTGGGATGACAGTAAGCTAATTTCCAAGGCCTGAGAATTTCAAAAATGTTTTGACAACCAGCAGTGAAAAGCTTTCTTCCCTGTATTACTCCTGTACTGAGTGCCAGGTTTTTGTGCATTTGTAATCATGGACTTCTTCAAATGCAAGGGAATTAACATGACTGATTTGTTTTGCCTTACAAGTACAAAAGTGCTCTACATTTTAGAGGGCCCTGCTCATTGGTTCAGGATTAATGACAACACCAATAACCATCCCAACAAAGTACACATCAAGCAAAGTGATTTTTTTTTTTTTAATTCTGAAGAAAACTGGATGGTGTATGGAATCTACCCACAAGCACCATTGACAGGTCCTTCTCTCTGCAAGTCCCAGGATATTTATGAGTTTCCTGACAAGCTTTTAGTAACTTTTAGCAACTGGTGGTTGGCTTTTTTAATGTTAATTCAATGAATGTTCTCTTGAAAACATCTCAGTTAGTGGACAGAAGGATCCCTTTAAAAATTGCTAAATTATGAAGAATCAAAGAAATAGAAAAGAGTTAGCAGGTCTCTCGTATAGATGAGCTGATTCCATAATTTTGAGCCTTGTCTTGCCCTCTAGGCAGATCTGCAGTTACTCATAATTGTCTAGCATCTTAGTGTAGAAACAGGAAATAAATTGAATATATTGAGCCCTGATTTCACTTCCTGGGTCTGAAAAGTCAAACTCAGACAAGCATATTAATCCTACCAATACGAACCCTGTTCCTAATTCCCTTCTCCCCATCCCTTCTCCTCCACCCTACACTTCCTTGTCCCCAAACAGATGCTGCATTTCATTATACAAATCTAGAAATGTGCTCTTTTTTTTAAGCAGTGAAGAGATAATCATGTTACATGAGTAACAGATTATGAACACTGAGCTATCTTTATAGCTTACTGATCTATTCAAATGAAACTTAAAATGAGGTGAATGACACCTTATTTATTTACATGGAAAACAAATTTTATTTAAACCTTTACTTTTACACCAGTCATTTCTGGATATCTGTCTTTAACCAAACCCTCTTAAATTGATTTTTTTCCTTCCTCCCCCTACGCAACAAAGAAAATAAATTAGACAAAAATAAATGCAGGTACTCTGTGCATATATATAGTTGTCATATCAGGTAGTGTATTGAACATTTTATCTCCATAGTCCCTCAGCTAGCTGCTGAGAGGAGGGAACTATTTCATTATTGGGTCTCCAGAATCAAAATTTATCTGACACATTTGATGATAAATATAATTATTATTTGCTCTATGCCCATGATGTATAAATGGTAGTTCAAATAAAAGAATGGAATTAATATTTTAAAATCTTAATATTTTAGTTTTTATTTCTTTTCCTATTGCTGAATCTTTTTTATCCATAATTGGTTTCAGTGCTAAATATTATGCAGCAAGAGTGTACAGGAGATTAGACTACTGGATTTAGAGATAGCATGTATAAAGCCCTTCAGAAATTTTAAATTATTACATAAAAGCTCATTGGTTTTGAGGCATATCTGAATCTTTATGATCTCAGAGACCATACTGTTCATTGGTTTTCTTTGCAGATACTGGATTAGTTTTCCATGTCCTTCTCCAGTAGATTAAGGCAAACAGAAGTTAAGTGACTTGGCTGGGGCCAAATAGCTATTACATTTTTGAGGTTGGATTTGAACCCAGGTCTTCCTGACTCCAGGCCGAGCACCCTATCCCACTGAGCCATCTAGCTTCCTCACATAAAAGATAGTATAAATATAATACAATGGGAGCACTAATGGTCTTTGACTCGAAAGGCATAAATTGAAGTGTTTCCTCCAATTTTTGTTATCTCCTATTTGCTTTCTAGCTCTGTGACCCTGGGCAAGTCACTTAACCTAAATTTCCACATCTGAAAAATGGGAATTTTACAAGTATAGAGTTATACTACATACTTCATGGGATTGCTGTTAGGAATTATTTTTTTTATCTCAAAGCAATAAAGAAATGGGTACTCTATCATATTTATATATGTATATGTATACACACATATATATACATATATACATGTATGCATATGTGTGTATATATCTATATCTATATACCCATACACACACACACTTAACACTGACACTGGATGGGGGTAGCAATTGTCTACACTTTAAATAAGAATACAATACCATGTAAAAGTCATCAATGTGTGATCACTGCATAGAAACCTCCAGTGACCCACTTAGAACTTGATGGAAGAATACTAAGGAGGAATAAAGCATTAATGGATCTATTTCTGTAACCAAATTCATGAAATGACTTCAGCTTCCCAGTCTATAAAATGGGGAAGGTGATAACATTTTTCTCTTAATGTCAGTCAGTCAATCAGTCAGGTGCAATTATTTAAGCACTCACTAGGTGCCAAGCACTCTTCTAAACACTGGAATACAAAGAAATGTACAAAAATAAAAACATTCTAAAAACTTTCATTGTGACTTGGTGAGTTAATCCATGCAAATATTGTTGCTGTCTTAGCTGCAAGATGAGTGTTATGTGCCCCACCCTGCCGAACTTCCTGAGGTTGATATCTTGTTTGATGTCTAGAGTGACTTTATGAGATTGGCCCAGTAACACAGGTATCATGACCTCATTTTTTTTTTAAGTGAGGCAATTGGGGTTAAGTGACTTGCCCAGGGTCACACAGCTAGTAAGTGTTAAGTGTCTGAGGCCGGATTTGAACTCAGGTCCTCCTGAATCCAGGGCTGGTGCTCTATCCACTGTGCCACCTAGCTGCCCCATGACCTCATTTTAAAATGAAAGAATTTGAGGTACAGAGAACTTGAAATGCCTTTCTTGATTTCACAAGCTGCTTTTACTCAAGATATTTTGAGTCCAAACTCAGTGCTTTTCCCATTGCCTCATATCTGCCTTCATGTGGCTAAAACTTTACTTCTTTATTCCAACAAACATTGGGATAAAAAGAAAGGCTAAATTGGGAAATTTTGTTAAAGGCAGATAGGTGGCACAGGGGTAAAAGTGTTAGATTTGGAGTCAGGAAGACCCGAGTTCAAAAGCAACATCAGACATTTACCAGCTCTGTGACCCTGCAAAAGTTGCTTAACTTCTCTTAGGCTCGATTTCCTTATGTATAAAATTAGGATAGTAATAGAAAGGTTGTTATAAGGATCAAATGAGTTAACATGTACAGTGTTTTGCAAACCTCAAACCATTCTATATTTATATTTATATACATATATATATATATATACTCCTTTGTTATTTTTATTATTATTCTCATATTTCATAAATGCATTAGAGAGATGCAAAAGGAAGGATGCAAGTAATGTCTGATGGAAAGGTATTATGGGCAAGAGAAATCAGAAATGATTTCTTGGAGGTGACAATATTTAATTGGGCTCTCAACAATGGATAATAATTGAAAAAAGAAAACAAGAAAAAACATACTAAACATAAGTGATAGCAGGACCAACTCTCTGGAAACAGAAGAGTACATAATATGCTCAAGGACAGAGAATAATGGGGGAAGCTAAGTGGCAGAGTGGATAAAGCACTGGCCCTGGATTCAGGAGGACCTGAGTTCAAATCCGGCCTCAGACACTTGATACTTACCATCTGTGTGACCCTGGGCAAGTCACTTAATCCTCATTGCCCACAAACAAACAAACAAACAAACACAAAATATATAGAGAATAGTTCAGTTGACTTTGGGTGGAATATGGGGTATCTGTACTGTTGTTCAGTCATTTCAATTGCGTTCCACTCCTCATGGCCCCCTGTGAAGTTTTCTTGACAAAGATAGTGGAGTACCTTGCCATTTCCTTCTTCAGTTTATTTTGCAGATGAGCAAATTGAGGAAAACAGGGGTTAAGTGCCTTGTTTAGAGTTACACAACTAATAAATTTCTGAGGCCAGATTTGAACTAAGAAAGAGGGGCCTCCCTGATTCCAGGCATAATACTCTAGCCACTGTGTCACCTATCTGTCCCATAATCTATTTAGGGGAGGGCAAAATGAAAAAGACTGCAGATATAGGGCTGTACCAGATGGTAGAGAACCTTGAATGCCAGGCAAAGCATGATCTTCATCAGTCCTCCATGGATAGTCATTTCATTGAACATACTTCTTATGATGATTATGGTTATTAGTAAAGCTTTAAAAATTGGAGTTGTATAAATTAATTTCCTGGTTATGCTCATCTTATTCTTCATAAGTTTATACATGTCTTCAAAACTGTTCATTTTTCATAATATTGATGTAGTGATGTAGGAGGCAAAAAGGGGGTTAGCAGAAAAACCTAAGACGCAAGCTCTAATTTAGATCTGAGCTCTAAGAGGGATTCAGACCCCAGTTAATGGAGAACTTAAGACTTGAGTCTTCATTAATACAAGTCAGGGCCTAGGTTCTTGTTACCCACATTAATCAGCACTCATAACAAGAACATACAGAGGCAGGCCATAGAGACCTTAACTGTAACAATGATACACTGACAGGGTATAGAAATTCAAACTGATAAATGAAAATATTTTGAAACTAGACATGGGAATCAAAAGGTGACATGCGTAGAAAAGGCCAAATTTGTCCTCAAAAATATACCTCCGGGGCAACTAGGTGGCTTAGTGGATAAAGCACCTGCCCTGGATTCAGAAGTACCTGAGTTCAAATCCAGCCTCAGACACTTGACACTTACTCTTTGTGTGACCCTGGGCAAATCACTTAACCCCCCATTACCCTGCAAAAACAAACAAACAAACAAACAAAACACACCTCCACGGAAAAAGGTACCTGCCTGGGGGAGGGGTTCGCTCAAGCCCCCCAGAAACTCCAAATTAGGATAAGCCCTCCCCTATATCTCACTAAGGTGGAGATTATTCTTAGACTGATAATCAATTTATCCATACTATAAATGAAAATATCTTTTCTTTCCCTATTTGAGAGGTACCTTTCCACTTTTCTGGTTCTCTCCCTGTGTTCACTCTCAGTATTGCAATAAAACTTGGGAAATTGAGTCACTGAGTTTTGTAATTCTTTTGGGATGACACACAATCAATTTGACCCTAATTCCATCCCACATCAGTAGCATGAATTGCTTTTCTGGTTCTTCACTCTGCATCAGTTTATACAAGTCTTTCCATGTCTCTGTAAAATCATTTTTGCTTCGTTTTGCATAACATAATATTATTCCTTCACATTCACATACAATTTGCTCACCCACTCTCCAATCTCCTTAATTTCCAAGGTTTTCTTTTTTTTTTATCCACCACTAGAAAGAGCTGGAATTTCATTCAAAAGGTAAGAAGGAGGCTATGAAAAAAATTAAACAGACTAATACCACTTTATTTGTGCATATGGAGATTAGTATGGTAGCAATGTAAAAGATGGATAGGACAGGGGAGAGATTGGAGTCAGGAAGACCAACTATGTGCCTATTATAATATTCTAGGCATGTGGTAATGAAAGCCCATAATAGTTTTGTGGCAATGTAAATATATAAGGGTTATGGGTTCAAAACATATTGTACAGAAATAATTTACAGGACTTAGTAATTTATTGTAAGTGAGAAGTGTGCACATAAAAGGAATTAAGGGCTAGATTAAGAGAGGCAAAGCTTCTATGATTTAGAAAGTAATAGTTCTGGATTGTCCTGGTCAGATCACACATAGAGCACAGAGGTCAATTCTAAATATCATAGCTTAGAGGGTTGAAGAGCCAGACAATGGGGGGAAGGTAGTGAAAGTACAAGGGGAAAGGGTTTGGGAGGGTGAAAGATGGAGAGGAGGAAGAGATGGAAAGAGGATGGAGGACAGAATGGAGAAGGAATGGAGGAAGGAGGGAGAAGGATGGAGGGGGAGGAAGAAAGGATGAAGGAAAAATGAGGAGGATAGTGGGAGGTTATGAGGATAGCAGAGGGTTAGGAGGGTGAAGGAAGAAAGAAAGTTTAGAGAAGGATGGAGGAAGCTTGAAGGAGGAGGAGTTTGGGGAGGATGAAAGGAAGAGGGGGGCTGCTGCTTTCAGCAAGGAAAGAGAAGGGGATGGGGAAGTGGAAGAGGGATGTAGAATTGTGAGGGGAGAAGTACATTGATAAGCAAGACAGTATCTGGAGGAAGACAATCAAGATGGTGAAGGGTGTTGAGTCTATGCCATATGAGGGTCATTTGAAAGACTTCAGCATGTTTAACCTGGAGAAAAGAAGACTCAGAAGGACATAATGATTCTGTGATATAGTACAGTTGTCTTATTTCACAAAAGGAAGAATGTGAAACTCAAGAAGATAAAATGCAGGGCACCTAGGTGGCACAGTGGATAGAGCACTGGCCCTGAATTCAGGAGGACCTGAGTTCAAATCCAGCCTCAGACACTTGACATTTACTAGCTGTGTGACCCTGGGCAAGTCACTTAACCCTCATTGCCCCACAATAAAACAAAAACAAGAAGATCAAATGCTCTGTCCAGGGTCATATAGGTCATAACTGGCAGGGCTGGCAGTGAAAAGCTGGTCTCTTGAGTAATAATACAATTCTTTTTGCTAGGTCATGATACTCTTTCATTATTCTTGTTGCTGTTCAGTTGTGTCTGACTCTTCATGATCCCATCTGGAGTTTTCTAGGCAAACATACTTCAGTGGTTTGCCATTTCCTTCTCCAGTTCATTTTATGGAAACTAAGTCAAATGGGATTAATTACTTACCCAAGGTCATACAGCTAGTAAGTGCCTGAAGTTGGATTTGAGCTCAGTTCCTCCTGATCCCAGGACTGGTACTCTATCCACAGTACCATCTATGTGCCCATAACATCAATCAATGACTGATTCATACAATAAAAAATTATAATTTACTTACCTATCCTGAGCTCTCATCTTTTTCTGTACTCATTCACTTGGCTATTTTATTCACTTACATGGTTTTAATTATCATCTCTACATAAATGACTCTCAAAACAGGTCCAAATTTCTATGTTATCTCCAACCCTACTAGACTCTTTAATGAACTTAATTCAGGCATTATGTTTCTTGATACTATACCTCCATAGCATATCCCAATTATCACGAGCCATACTGTCTCTAATTAACTCCACTAATCTGTTCATAAAAGAAAATTTTATTTTCCCCCTGCAATCACCCAGGGTTCTGAAGGGTATATATTTGCCATATCTTGCTTTCCTTCACAACACTGGACACTACCTCTTTCATTTTACAACTACATTTTATGTGTTTATAGTTATATAATTTTATATAGTTACATCATTATTTAGTTAATTTTTTTTCCTTTAGAATGTAAGTCTCACCCCTTTCCAATTCCCACCTTTTTAGTTTTCCTGTATAAGCCTAACTACATCTCCAAACTTTCACTAGCTCTCTATTTCTTTGAGTATATAAAATTAATTCTATGTTATATTTTTGAGGCTATCCACAATATGATTCCCACATAGATTTTTCAGCTTATTTCATATTATCCCCATTACACACTGAACATTCTAGAAAAATTAGATTATGAGATCATCCCAAACTTAACAATTATTCCCTTTTCATGTATTTGCATTAACACTCCCTCACACATGGCATACAGTCTGTAATCATCTTTATTTCAAAGAATCATTGGTTTTCTTTCCAGAACTGGCTTCAATGCCACATCTTCTGTGCAAGAACTGTTTTGTGTCAATTTTTATATCACCAATTCCTACAATAACATAGTCCCATGTGCATAGTAGGTGCTTGCTTAATAAATGTCTATTAAATTGAATACTGACAAATACAGAGTAAAAAACATAATATGAATATTATGGGATAGATGAAATTTAAATCCATTTTTCACCTTCTAAATTACAAGCCTTTTCTTTTTTTCACTTCATGGAAACCACTACCATCTCTTTTTTCTTCCTAGTATTTTTTTTCTTTTAGCAAAGCTCATTATTTTCTGAAATCCACACTGAATCAAGCTATTTCATCTGAAAATTTGCTATAGATCCTTCAATATATTCTGCAGCCTCGGGTATTGAATTTGATGAAACATTCCTCGTGAGTGGAAAACAAAAAACAACTGTAAACAAAAATCAGGTTCAGAAAGCTTTGGATTATTGCTCAGAGGGAGTTGATATAAAAAGCCCATGAAGTTTCATGTTAATAAATAACCTAGAAACATTGTCAACATTATTATTTTCTTTATTAATCTTGGATTGCCAAAAGCTTCCAAGAAGTAACCTTTCATTGTTGATTTTTGTAATAGTCTTACCAATAATGATTATCATGATGATCATGATGATGATGGCCAATTCCCAGGGTTATCTGGCCAGTAGGCAGAAGTTCTCAGAGTGTAAAGACATCTGTTCCCTCCTTTTACCTCCAAAAGTGCAGAATTTGGAGCTGTTTAGCCCACAGATAAACAAGGAAATCTTTGGTTTGGTCTAGGTCCTTTGAGTTCTAATGCAAAATGTTAAATGACTACCTTTCCCAGATAAAGGGTTCATGATAAATAAAATGTTCTTCCTTATAAGCAATAGGTAAATATTTAGGTACTTAGCAAGATAACTAGAGCCATATTTGCAAAAGAAATGGAGTGTTCAAATGGCAGGTATTAACATTTAGACCTGTGAACCCTAAGCAAATAACTTAACCCTGTTTGCCTCAGCTCCTCATCCATGAATTGAGCTGGAGAAGGAAATGGCAAACCACTCTTATCTTTACCAATGAAACTCCAAATGGTGTCATGAAGAGTCAGACCCCAACTTCTACTGAACAACTGAACAACTCATCAGCGGAGGGAGTTTTTTGCACCAAGAATCCTGTAGACCAATGAAATCAGCTTTAGATTAAAAAACAAACAAACTTGGGAGATAGATTTTTAGATGGCCATGAATGATAGGATCAGGAGTTTATACATTATTTGGTACCAAGGGAGTCTTTGATTGTTTTGTTTTGTTTTATTTTTTAAATTGTAACAACATGATCCAACTGGTGTACTAGGAGGGTGACTTCAACAACACTTTGATGGACTAAAAAGAAGACTGACTAGTGATAGGCTCTAACACTAAATAACTAAACCAATGCCTTAACAAGGCAAATAAAAAAGAAGGGACAGATAAAAGAGGTTTTGAAATAATAGCTATAAGGATTTGGTAACTATAAAGCATATTGGTGGAAAAATAGAAGAAATCCAATGAATTTGAGTCTGGATAGATGAGAGAATAGTGTTCTTGATAGGAATAATGAATAGGAGGAAAATTTTGCTTTAAAGGAAAAAAATTTGGATATTTATAGTCTGAGGTGATATAAGTCTAGGTTGAAAGTATCTAAGGAACAGTTAAAATAAGGGTATGGAAACTGAGGAAGAGGAAAGGACTGGAGAAAGTTATGGGAGATATTCTTGGATAGGCAGAGTTGAGGAATGGCATGTGATCCCAGAATTAAGTTCATATATAAAGAAAAGCAAAAATGACTGAGGATAGAACTTTGGGGAATGTCCAAATTTAAGTCATGAAATGAGAAAGAGTTAACAAATGAGCAAAATCATTGATGATTTTTTTTAATAGTTACTTATTCATTATTTCTTTTTGGATGATAAAAAGTTGCCTGAACTTTTGTATGGAATCTTTTTTATTTTTTAAATCAAGTTACACCACATGGAAAATTTAAACATGTTTTTGGCTTATTGTATTTTAAAATATCTTATCAGAAAATTTTCCAAAGTGGTATTAGAGAAATTTAAAATTCCACTTTTAATATTTGAGAAAAAAATAAACCAGTGTTTCTAAAACTAGTGTTGTCATAAAATACTCAAGAGCTTATAATATAATGTCAGTACTATAAATTTTAGTCCATGAAGGCCTGGGTTAAGGCGTCATACATGGTTCTAGTGAAGTTGACCATTTTGCATTTAGAGCAAGAGGATATTGCTGAACAAATTACCTTGTATTTATGGAGGAAAAAAAGAAGTATTTCTGGAGCTAGTTGGAAAGAGAACATTTTCGCAATGTGCTAAGGTGTAGAGAGACCCTATCATCATAAGAAATGTTTCATCAAATTAAATAACTCAGGTTGCAGAATATATGGGAGGATCTATAAATGTGCCTATGGTAGTCTAGTCCTTATAAATTGTTTTACATTTGTTTGTAGGAAGCATGACTAGGACCCTGGTAAGGAGTTGAAGGCTCTGACATGAAATGAAAGCCTTTTCCTGGAGGTCTCTCCATTTGTTCATTGGCAGTAGGTGATAGGCAGTAAGGAAGAAAAGTAAAGATAGGGAGATGATGGAGAAAGACAGTCGAGAGGTGACAGATCTTATGAGAAGAATGTGAAAAATCTCACCCTCCATAGCCAGTCACAAATGGTAATGAAAGTGTGTTTGGGGAAAGGAGTAGGAGCAAATGTTATCTGGGGAAGTTAGGTGAGACAGAGGATAAAGCAGGGCCTCAAGTCTGGAAGACTTGAATTCCAATCCAGCCTCAGATACTTACTTAGCTCTGTGACTCTAGGAAAGTTACTTAATCTTTGTTTCCTTCAATTTCTTCATCCGTAAAGTGGGGATAATAATAGCATTTACCAGGGCAGCTGGGTGGCACAGTGGATGGAGCACCAGCCCTGGAGTCAGGAAGACCTGGATTCTAGTCCAGCCTCAGACACTTCACACTTGCTGGCTGTGTGACCCTGGGCAAGTCACTTGGACCTTATTGCCTCCCCCCCCCCCAAAATATAGCATTTACCTCACAGGGTTTACATGAAGACCAAATTAGGTAATTATTGTAAAGTCTTTAGGATAGTGCTTGGTAATAGTAAGCACTATATAAATGTTAGCTATTATCATTATTGGTAGCGATTATTATTATCTCAGAGCATAAAGAGCACTGAATGTGAAATTAGAAGAGCTGGATTCTGATCCTGGCTCTGCTATGTTTGTAATCTTGAGCAAGTTTTTTTGTTTGTTTGTTTGTTTTTTGTTTGTTTGTTTGACTCTCTTGAGAACAAATATGACACTTTTGATTTGTTGTCCAAAGTTTTTCATAACCTCCCCTCTCCCAACTTTCTAATCTTTTTCTAGCTTACATCGCCCCACCCCAATACTCTATGATGCAGTGAGACTATCCTCCTTGCTGTTTCTACAAAAAGACACTCCATCTCTCCGAGCATTTTCACTGGCTAGCCCCAATTCCTGGAATTATTTCTCTCCCCATCTCCTTCTCCTGGATTTCCCACCTAAAATCCCACCTTTTTGACAGCTCTTAATTCTAGTGCCTTCCCTTTATTGACTATATTCATCTTATCATGTATATCGCTCATTTTATATAGTTATTCTCCTGTTTGCTCCTCCATTGTACTGTAAACATCATGAGAGCAAGGACTGTCTCAACTTTCTTTGTATCTCCATCACTTAGCACAGTGTGTGGTACACACTAGGAGCTTAATGCATGTTCATTTACTGACTGACTCAATTACCTTTTCAGTAAAATGAAGGGATGGGATTATGTTCACCAATGCTGTCAAAGTCTGATAGAAATGGATCCCTGCAGGAGTATATTGCCTTAGAAAACCACAAATTAACATTATTTACATTGTATTTTATTTTATTAAATGTTTCTCCTCAATTACATCTTTTTTTTTTTTTTTTGGCGAGGCAATGAAGGTTAAGTGACTTGCCCAGGGTCACAAAGCTAGTGAGTGTCAAGTATCTGAGGATGGATTTGAACTCAGGTCCTCCTGAATCCAGGGCCAGTGCTTTATCCACTGCGCCACCTAGCTGCCTCCTCCAATTACATCTTAATATAGTTCTAACCACACTCAACAGTTTTAGAAGAGTTTTACAGGAGTTGAAAGTTTGACAAAGATGTTAATTTCTAAGGTCTTTTTTAGCTCTAAACACTAGGATCTCACTGTTCCCAACATTCCAGCTCTCTGATGAATTAGCACTGCCTCTCTCTCTCTCTCTCTCTCTCTCTCTCTCTCTCTCTCTCTCTCTCTCTCTCTCTCTCTCTCTCTCTCTTTCTCTCTCTCCTTAATCTGATCTTCATGGATTATTACTTTCCATTGTGCCAAGGACAGAGCCAGACTTTGAGAAAGACTCTCACAGGCCTCAGAGATTCCTTCTTCCACAGTATCACTCTCTTCTTTTCCTCATATCAAGCTGCATCATATATGCACTTCAAATAAGCTATGATCTTCCCTCTTTTTCCTTGTATATGTATATAATTTCATATTTTATGAGAGATGATGAGAGAGAGAGAGAGAGAGAGAGAGAGAGAGAGAGAGAGAGAGAGAGAGAGAGGGAGAGGGAGGGGGAGGGAAGGAGGAAGAGGAAGAGGAGACCTAGGATAGAACATTAGGGGACATATACAGTTAGTGTACATGCCATGGATAAAGATCCAGCAAAGGAGATTGAAGGGTAATCAGACAAATGGGAGGAGAATAAAGACAAATCAGTGTTTTGAAAACCAGAGAAGAGAGTGTATTCAGGAGAATGTGATGAACAATGGCAAATGTTACAAAGACTTTGAAGATGAGAACTAAAAAGAGTCATTTTATTTGAAAATTAAGAGATTATTAGTAACCCTGGAAAGAGTAGTTCAATTGAATGATAAGATGGGAAGCCAGGCTGCATGGGGATGAGAATAGGTGTATGTAATGGGATTGGCTTTGATAAGAAGAAGGACCCCTTCATCAGTGTCTAGATTAAAGGAAGGCATGGGGGTAGGGAATGCTGCTAGAGGGGTTTCAAATGGGAAGAATGTGAGAAGTAGCTCTCAACTAATGATCTCATTTTCTCTAATGAAGTATGAGGTGAAGTTCTTGGCTGGGATGGTAGGGAGTAGTATGCCACAGTAGGCTTGAGGAGAGAATAGTTTGTAACAGATGCTGTAGTGAGTGGATCAGAGAAACTATTAGGGAGGAATGGAAGGATTGCCTTGTTATAGTGAGTACCTGGATGAGATTAGAAACCACATATATAATGGACTCAGTGCACATGGTGTCATGACTTCAAGATCTATTCATTAGCACCCATGAGTAGAAGTGAAGGAAGTAGAGGGTGAGAGTCATCTAAGGTTTAGATTTGGCAAGGTGTAATAGGACAAGGGAACAATGAATCTGAGAGCAAAAGATAGTGTAGAGTTGAATTGGTTAATGATTTTAGTCTTGCTTAGAACCTGGAATTAGAAGAGAGTAGAAAATGGATATATATGACTATTGTGAGCTTTGTAGGCTGAAAAACGATTTTGGAGAGCCAACTTTATTTTTCTACCTAAGATGTGAAAGTAAGAACCACCTACCTCTGGCATTAGTAGATAAAAAGATGATCCTGCTATCATATTTGGGTTATTTGTCCATGTAAATGCTATATTCCCAACTTAAAATGTAAGTTCATTAAGGGCCAGGGCTATCTTTCATTTTTCCCATGGGTCTCTATCTCTGAGAGTTGTGACTTACACCTCGTATGTATTTAATAAATGCTTGCTGAATTGAAACAAATAACCAGATTTTTTTTTTCCTTTAAGGCAATGAACATTCCAGGCATGGAGGAAGTATATGAGGTGTCTTTTGATATTGTCTGAGGAGAATGAGTTGTAGTATAAAATGTGTTTAATCTACTTTAATCTTCCCCTGCTAATAGTCCTATCTGGCATCAAAATGCTCACCAGCAAGCTTATAATTTCCTCAATCTGCCCACTCACTGAAGACATATTTTTATGGAGATGGTTATTTTGGTTGTGGGTATTGAAGGAGAGAGATTTTATCTGGTTCTATTTTCATGGCCGTATTATAAATTGTCAATACAGTCAAACTTCTGGGATCAAATTTTCACAAATGGGGAGGTGAAGTGGAAAAAAGGTATATTTGTTTGTTTTATGTAAAAAAAGGAGCCTATTTCTAATAATGATGGTGGGAGAAATAAAAAGAAAAGGACAAGTGGTCCCAAACTGTCAAAAATCCTGGTGTTTTTCCTGAAATATGCCATGGTATTATATGAAATGAAAAACTAAATAAAAAATTCATGAGTTTTTCTTCTCAAAGATCGTGTTGATGTGGCAGATGTACATCATTAAAAACAACAACAAAAACAACTTATCATCTTGATCCTCCCCAATCCAAAAATGCCTAACATGAACCTTAAGGGGAATTATCCCCACCCTCATTTTAGTTAGGGTATGTGACCCTGTACAATTTGGACGAAAGAAAGCAAAGGAGACAAAAAAAATAAAGAACAAAATACAAGAATGAAAGAACATTCTGGTTATCAAATGAAAGCAAAAAATGGAAGTGAAAGTTATTGTTAGATTCAAAAATATAAGCAGACACTATTTTTGCCTTGGTTTAAAGAACTAGTGGAGATCAATCAGGAAAATAGAGGACCTGCTTTGCTGGAGAAAAGCCTACTAAATGGGAGATGGCCAGTTTAATCAGCAAAGTCTTGACAAGTAATATTGAAAGAAAAGTCTCTTAATACAGAAATAATTTTTCATTGTTTTAGACAAAGCCAGGCAAACACCAGCCCCTTCATTTGTTTTCCTATAAACACATGAGATTCCATACATAGTGCCAAAGAAAACACAATTTTGGACAGACATTCCCCCTGTTGCTGACTTTTGATTCAACAAATGTTAAGGCATGATTTCAGTGAATAAGAAGGTTGTTCACTAAATACACTTGGATGAGTTGATGAATACTTATTTTGTGTCTGATGTGAGATTTAAAATTGGATATTAGATCATAAATCTCCCCTACTTAACTTTTCCCTAATTTATCTCCCAGACTAGTAAATGGAAGAAGCTTCTGGTTTCTAGATAAAGCCTTTATTGTATGGTAGTCACAAGGTGATGTTGATTAGAAGGATAGGAAAATAGAAATACAATACAAATCGTCTTAAGTCTAGGCTTAGTCTATATTCCTTATAAAAACTCACCAAACCGAAAAGGCCACCTTTGGAGAGAGGGAGACCTTGAAAAACTGGCGTCTTTCAGTTATCCTAACTGACTGTTAAAAACTTTCATATTTTACCACACTGATAAATAATAAATGTACTCATATTGGGCTGCTGTTTTTATTCTGTAAGAGAAGAGAATGGTCAAGTATAAAGAATATTGGGCTTTGAATCCAGAGACCTGAGAGGCAGGTTTGTGTAATGAAAAGGTCACTGTACTGGACACCAGTTGCTTTGTGACTATGGATAGGTTCCTTAACCTCTTTCATGGTCAATTTTTCCATTAGTAAAATGAGGAAGATAATTCCTGCCTATATACTTCTGAACCACAGAATCTCAAAATAGAAAGGGACCTCAGAATTTATTAATTCTAACCTGTATCCATTCAGAAAATCCTGGCTATATAACCTCTGACAAAAACTAGTCAGATTTTCCATGGAGACCTCCAATGAAGGGGCAACCCAATATCCCGGGGCAGTGTATAATGCATTTGGATAGTTCTAATTGCTAGGAAGTTTTTCTTTTCTTTTCTTTCCTTAAATCAAACCTAAGTTTACTTCTTTGAAACACTCATTATTCCTGTTTCTGTCCTCTGGGAATGAGCAAAATAAAAACAAACATAACCCTCTTTTCTTTCATGACAGTCTTAAATCTCTTAGTCTTTGGGCTAAATATTTTTAGTTCTTGCCTTACATAGCATTGTAATATGACTTCTAGGCCCTTCACCATCCCAGTTGCTTTCCTTTGATATTCTCCATTTTATGATTGCCTTTTCTATAAAATAGCACTTAGAACTGTACAGATGACCCAATCAGGACAGAGTGCAGTGGAACTATCACTTTTAATATAGTCTGAATACTTAACCTTTTAATATAGCCTAAAATTACAATAGCTTTCATGACTGCTACTTAAATACCATATAAGGCTGTATTGAGTAAGTGCCTTATAAACATGAAAGCTCTTTATAAAAATGAATTATTATTAATATTAATGGTAGAAGAATAACTACCCTCAGTTTGATATTAACCATCTGACCTTAGCTAAACTACTTAGCCACTTTCTATTTCAACAACTGCATTACTTCTAAAATGTTTAGCATATTCATTCACCCAACTTAACTCCAAGGGTAGTTGTGAAGAAGAAAAAATGATTTCAGATGCATTAGTGTTCAGAAAAAATGAAAAACATTATGTATTCTTTGATCCAGCAATACCACTACTAGGTATATATTCCAAAGGGTTTTTTTTTCTTAAAGGGAAAAGGACCTATTTGTTTTTATACACACACACACACACACATACATATATACACATGCCCACATATATAAATAGAAACATATATGTGTGTATATATACACACACATATGTTTATATATATATTTATAGCACTTCTTTTTGTGGTGGCAAAGAACTGGAAATTGAGGGGTAGTCCATCAAATGGGGAATGACTGAACAAGTTTTCCTATATTGTAATGGAATACTATTGTGCTATAAGAAATGATAAGCAGGATGATTTAAAAAAAAAAAAGCCTGGAAAGACTTACATGCACTGATGCAAAGTGAATTGAGCAGAAATAAAAGAACCTTGTACACAGTAATAGATATTGCATGATGATCAAGTGTAGATTACTTAGCTATTCTTGTCAATACAATGAATGAAGACAATTCCAAAGGACCCATAATGAAAAATGCTATCTACCTACTGAGAAAGAACTGATGAAGTATGAATACATACTATTTCTCACTTTGCTTTTTACTCATTTTGTTGTGTTTTCTTTTATAACACAAGTAAGATAGAACTATGTTTTACCTGATTGCCTATGTATAACCTCCATCAAATAAATGGCTTAGTGTCTCAGGGATGGAGAAGGAGATGGAGGAAGAAAATTTGGAACTCAAAATTAAAAATTACAATGTTAAAAGTGTTTTTTTAAATGTAATTAAGAAAATATAACATTATTTTCAAAAAGTCAAAAACACTTTACAAATACAAAGGTAGGTTACACTAAGGTTGTTGTTCAAGGAAGGAAAATCTATCTTATTCCCAACAGGCCCTTTGAGTTATTCCCACTTTCATTCCATTAATCCTTATTCAGATGTTTTAACACCAATCAACAAGTAGAGTCATTAACAATTGGCATTGCTTGGCTTTCTAGTCTATGTACTTACTGTGAATGAAGCTTCATTTCCCTTTTCTAGTATCTTATCAGTTTGCTTATTTAAATTTTAAGTCTAGCAGATGAAGCTTTCTCCAATTCAATTCATATGCAGGGGTCTGGATAACTGCTGATGTTTATAACAATTATGATTAAAGAACAACATGGAATAGGGAATAAATATGCAGGTGCTCCTGGATAGGAAGAGTATGCCAGACCTTTCCTTTTGCCCTGAAAGCTATTTTGTGTTCCTGAAATGATAACTCTTTTGAGTGCACAGCTGTGAGGTCTTAACTTCCTACACAGAGCCATGAGCAAAGCATCAAGGAAAATGATGGGGTCACAGATGATTTTCTAGGTTCACCTGGCACATTTTATTGGTACAGCAGACATTTCTTATTACCTGGGGCATCCAGTTATCAAAAGCATACTAGTTACATTTCTCCCAGTTCACCTTGTAGAGAATAGACTTGTTATTCAGAAAGATGGGAAGTGTTTTCCCCAAAATAGAAATAAATAGTAAAAGCAAAACTCTAAATGAGGGGTTCATGAACTGGTGTACATGGATAACTAAGGGATCTGTGAACTTTGGACTTTTAATATTTTGATATTTTGATATGATTGGTTTCCTTTGAAAACTAATAGATTTTTAAAATTAAAATATACTCTTGTTTTGTTTTTTGGGCAGGGCAATGAGGATTAAGTGACTTGCCCAAGGTCACACAGCTAGTAAGTCTCAAGTGTATAAGGTCAGATTTGAACTCAGGTCCTCTTGAATCCAGGGCTGGTGCTTTATCCATTGTGCCACCTAGCTGCCCTATTAATATACACTTTTAAAAAGCACCTAAATAGTTTAAAATTAATTATTAGGACTTCCATGGTATTCACCAGATTGCCAAAGATAACCACAACACACATGAAAAATGGTGACAAACACCTATTGTAAAGAGAGTAAATGCAAAGAGGATTTTTTCAACATTCATATAAAAGCAGAAGAGGATTAAGGAAGGGACTTTGGTAGAGGTCAGAAGGCCCATGTTAAAATCCTGCCCCTGTTGCTTACTACCTGTGTCACAAATCATTTAAGTTGGTCAAGCCTCTATTTATTTATTTATCTCTAAATCCTTACACTGCTCCTGAGATCCTTATGATCAAATATTTAAAGTCTGAAGGAAACTCAGAGACCATCAATGTCATCCTCCATCACAAAATCTCTAATATGACAATTGTCCAAGAATTGTTTACTTCACAGGTCAACTTTCTTTGAAAAAGTATCAAATGAATACTTCCTATTCTCTGCTTCACCTTACATGCGTGATTGTCAATTGCTTAGTTGCACTTTCCTACCTCATTTTCTTTTTCAGAACCATGGTACTTTTTAAGGCTGGGAACAGATGCAAATGGTAGGTAGTTTCCTGTGAGATTAATGCATCCTATGAAGTGGATGCATTATTTGAAATTCTACTGCAAATTTCCACTGGGGTAGAGGCAATTAATGTATTTTACATCGTAAATTTGAATAGTGCAACATTAAATACATGTGCCCACTCATGGGATTCATTATTTGTATTAATTGTGTGAGAAATAATTATCTTGCAGACTACCCAGTGATTCTCCCCTTCTTTCTTAGTCCTTTACTAGACCCTAATCCAAAGTCTAGTTCTCTCTTGGGTAGAGACAAATCCATTTATCTAAGTAATTGAAGGAATTTACAGATAAGATTCAGCCTGAACCAAACCACACCTAGGTGGAAACTATTGTGCTTAGATCAGTTTGGATGAGGATCTACATTCATTCTCTGATCTCATTCTTACCAAAATTTAAGTGACCAAAGTAACTATACCCAGACTTCATTTTAATATGACACACCTCTAAATCATGTCAACCAGATTGAGATAGGATAGATGTCCTATAGTTAGAAGGTATATAAACTGTGATTTCACTGTCATTAGGAGTCTTTGGTCTGAGAGAGACAGCCAATGACCATCCTATTATTAATAATTTGCTGGACCATTAACAAAATTATTAAATTACCCAGAAATTATATCTCTCATATTTTTAATTGTCACATTTGGAATGTAGCTTAGCCCCTGGAAGGACTTCCCTCAGTAAAATATTCATAGTGTTATGGGCCCAGGAGAACCTTCTCCTTGAGAAACTAAACCAAAGGACAGACACATCTAAAGAGATAAAAGGCACCAGATCTGGACTGAGTTAACTCCAGGACCAACTCCCTCCCTTCCAGTCTCCCCCACCCCTCAGGGAGATAAGATTAGGTGTGGCTGCTGCCTTTGGGGCATGAGGGGGAGAGAGATGGCTTGAGAGATCCAGAGCTGTCCCTCACCCAACTTCCTCCACCTACCACCAGTGGGGGATGGTCCTCCCCCAATAAAGGAACTTTCTATAGTCAGGTGATCACCTCACGGGACCACCATAGGTTCTCTAAAAAATTATCTGCCTCTCTCCTGCTTGAGAAGAAAGGTATCTCAGAGAGCCATGCCTCTGTGCCATGCCTTCTCCTGGGCCATTTTACTGATCAGTTTTGCAAGGAGGATATTCAGTCAAGTCCTGCCTAAACACAAAGAATAGAATAAATACTCAAAGTAGAGATTTTAGGTGATTCCTTTTTTCCCAATGTGTTTCCCACTACAAACACACTTATATGAAGTGTATGTCTTCTCTTATTGGGATTATATAGTGATTTAGAAGTTTCTAAGTTAAGGAATTGAAGGGCAAAAGAACTATCCAGCAAAACCGAATATAATCCTTCAGAAGAAAAATGGATATTCAATAGAATAGAGGGCTTTCAATCATTCCTGGTGAAAAGACCAGAGATAAATAGAAAATCTGACTTTCAAATACAAGAATCAAGAGATGCATAAAAAGGTAAATAGGGCCAAAAAATCATAAGGGATTTCAATAAGGTTAAACTGCTTACCATTTTATATAGTAAAATGATACTTGTAAATCCCCCCAAAAAAGTTTTTCATTATTAGGGCATTTAGAAGGAATATACATATCAAAAAATTTAAATTAATTAAAGGGTGAGAAAGAGGAATGCACTAGGAGAAGGGGAATGTGAGAGAAGATAGAATGGGGTAAATTATCTGACATAAAAGAGGCATGAAAAAGCCTTTACAGTGGAGGGGAATATGGGGGGAGTGGGGAGAGTACATGAACCTTACTCTTATCAGAATTGGCTCACAGAGGGAATAGCACATACACTCATTTGGGTAGAGAAATCTATCTTACCCTACAAAAAATTATGAGGGGAAGGAGATAAGAGAAGGTGGGGTGGGCTACTGATAGAAGGGAGGGTGGATGGAGGGAAGAAAAAGTTAGAAAGAAAAGACTTTTGAGAATAGACAGGGTGAAACAGAGTGGTATCAATGGGGAAAATAGCATGGAGGAAAATACATAGTAATCATAACTTTGGAAAAATGTATAGCAAGTTTCTGTGATAAAGAATTCATTTTTCAGAAATATAGAGAACAGAAACAAATTTATAGAAATAAAAGCCATTCTCAAGTTATAAATGGTCAAAGGATATAAACAGTTTTCAGATGAAGGAATCAAAACTATCTATAGTCATAAAAAATGCTGTAAATCACTATTGAATAGAGAAATGCAAATTAAAACAATTCTGAGCTGCCACTTCATGCCCATCAGATTGGCTAATATGACAGAAAAAGAAAATGCAAATATGGAGGGCTTATGGGAAAATTGAGAGGATACAGTATTGGTTGAGCTGTTTATGGATTCCCCATTCTGTAGAGCAATTTGGAACTGTGCCCAAATGGCTATAAAACCATGAGTATACTTTGACCAAGCAATACAATTGTGTATCCCAAATAGTTAAAGAAAAGGAAAAGGAAAAGGACTTATATGTACAAAAACATTTATGTCAGCCCTTGTAGTGGTGGCCAGGAATTGGAAATTGAGGGATCTGCTCAACTGAGCAATAGTTGAACCAGTTGTGGTATATGAATGTAATGAACAAGATGTTCTCAGAAACCTGGACTTACATGAACTGAAAGAAAGTTAAATGAGCAGAACCTGGACACCATTGTATACAATAACAGCAATATTGTATGATGATCAACTGTGAATGACAGTTATTCTTACCAGTACAATGATCCAAGACAATTCTGAAAGAATTATTATGAAAAATGGTATTCATCATCCCTGGAGAAAGAACTGATGGAGTCTGAATGTAGATTAAAGCATATCTTTACTATGTTTTTCTTTTTCTTGGGGGGGTGGGGTTGGGCAGAAACATAGACATATGTTTTGCAAGACTGCCTATGTATAATCTATATCAAATTGCTTTCTTTTTCATTGAGAGAGGGAGGAAAGGAAGGGAGATAATTTGGAACTTGAATTTTTAAAGTGAATGTTAAAAAGTGTTTTTATATGTAATTAAGGAATATATATGATATACACACATGCATATACATATACATACACACAGACATGTATATGCATATACATATATATATGTGTATGTATATATATACATATATACATATATATGTGTATGTGTGTGTGTATATATATGTATATATATATATGTGTATATATATATGTGTGTATATATATATATATATATATATAACTATACTTCTTTGTGTCCAAAAAAAATTTTTAGCCTTCATGGAAATGTATAAAACTTTACTTGTCATATAATAACTAAATGTCTGACACAAAGAAGGGAATATTATGACATTAACATATGTCCATAGGCATGTCCCTAATTATTTTCCCTTGTATCATTAGTGGATGTTAGCCTTCCCTAGCTCTACTTTGGATTCCTATATAAAATATTTTACATTAATGATAATAAGTATTAAATGAGTGCCAATAAGACATAAATTTTTTATAAAAAATTCTGACGTGTTTTGATTTAGAAGATATTTTTCTAGAGATGAATTTATATTTTCTTTTATCATGTGTTGAAAACTAGGTCCCCAAAAGCATTTCTCCGTCTTTCACTAGCTCTTAGAAAGTTTATTGCCAAGTGTCCAAATGCTATAATTTCTTCAATTTCAGGTGCCTGTGAACATCTATTCCTTCAACATCCTTCAGATGGTCTGAATTCTGTTTTTATCTTCAAATGTTGCATTTTGCACTATATTTTTATCTGTTAGATAATTTCAAGTTCTTCCTAAAATAAAGCTTTAATTTAAATCTGGATATCTCAAAAATTTCATAGCCAATAATGATTTTGTACATCTGGTCATTTTCTTAAAGTTAGATTTCATTTCTTTGCCATCAAAGCCATCTTTGCCTGGACATGAAAAAGCTGGGTGTGGGTAGGACTTGTAAGTGGGTAAAGCAATTAACTGGTCTTCAAGCCTCATTTAAGGAATATACATTTGTCCAGTGAAGTAAAAGCTGGATAAAAAATACTTTAAGAGATCTCATATTCAATGTAAGAAGCGGGGTGGCAAAAGAACTAGGAAAATGAGACGTGCTTGGATTCCAATTTACAGAGGCAGGAGGTAAAACAGAATTTCATTTTTTGCTGTTGAAGATGTAAAAGATTTCTGAGCAAGCAAGGACACAGTCCTAAAGGGAAAAAACAAGTGAAACTACAGCTACATGAGTAGACGCATGTGCATTATAACCATCAATTAACAATCACAAAGGCAAAGCAACAAACCCACAGTCATAGGAAACAATTTCAAGACCCCTTCGGCATGTCATTTCATTGTCAGAGATTCATTCAGGGGAATGGAATAGACTATAAGCAATATCACAGTTGAATTTACCTTTATTACCTAGGGGCTCAGGTCTCTAGCTACCAACTTAGTGCTATTGGGCAAACAATAAGCCCTATCATGAAAAGGGGAAAAGATCATATTATTTCACTGAACCCCAATCACTATATAGAAAAGTTATATTCAACAGAAATATTATTGTCTAAAGTTCATTCCCCTAAGTGAATCCTTCACAATGAAGCACATGGATTTCCAAAAATGTTAAAAGTTGCAAGGACAATGGTTGATGCTGTCATAAATTCTGTGCTTCAATTTCTTCTTCAATATATAAGGAATACCACTTGCCTTTCTTCATTAGAAGTGTGAAGGATAAATAGATGGGAAAGCACTTTGACACAAGTTAACAAAGCATATTAATTAACTGGTGCTGAGCTAGACTGAGGAGAATTAACTCATCACATCTGTTGGGGTAAAAGGAAATGAGAAGCCAAAACAGCAACATGGTATAGTAGGAAGTATATTCTTAGAGTCAAAAAATATGGGTTCTAAACCCAGCTTTGCCACTTCTCTTGGGGAAATGATTATACCTTTCATTTTTCGTATAAAATGAGAAGCTTCGATCAAATTATCTCTTCCAACTGTAAATTCTATGATATTATAAATAAATGACTGCCGAAGAGAGTACTAGGGAAGCCACTTTCTCTGAATTCTTTAAGGTGTTAAAAATTCTATATTTCCGAAGTTGACTCAAGAAGAAATCTCAACATATCATTTGATTTGTTTACTGAAATTAGCATTGACTCTTTGTGTACTGGCATGGTTATGTGAAGCATGTACTTGCTGGGGCTTCTAAAATGGTATCTTGTCTACATATGTATGTGATTAAATGAGGTACAAATTTCTTATGATTCTCAAGGCATGTTAATAGGGCTAACCTTTAAAAAACAAAGCTAATGTAGCTCTACAATATGACATTTTAACACTACCTTTTTAATAATGCATGTAACTTAAATGTTAAGCTGATTCATGTTATATTCTCAGCTTCTGGACTTAAAATTCTATCTAGTTCTATTTTAATATGGATACAAAGTGATAAAACATTATTACTTAGTTTTCAAAGAAATTATTTGCTATACCATGACTGTGCCTAACCCTACTTGAAGGTTTATTACTTTTTGAAAAAGAAGGGTCTTTAGCTTCTCTCACTTGGATTGTGTTTTATTGGTCAAATGCTTCAAAGTACTATTTTTCACAGCCTCTGGCAAGGACAAAGCTTGGGTCAAAGCTTATAGAAGTAGTAAAAAATACAAATTAAAAATAGCAACCACATTTCCTGCTCACTATCATGTATCTAGAAATAAGAAAATGTGAATTGGACACAAATGGACAGAGTACAAATCAGAGTAAAGAAAAAAATAAATTTATATAAATAACTTTTGCAATATTTCCTAAAGCATATGCTTTTATATGCATGGATTAAATAGACTCTTGTATAAGTGTGCTCAGGTTTGTTTGCCTTTATATATTATATCATGAGTTTGAAAAGTTATATGTACATATATATGTGTGTATATGTGCATATACACATACATACATATAGATAGATATGGTAATAAATATGCACATGTACATAGGCATATGTATATGTGTATATTCGTATGTATATACATATGCATGTGTGTTTGTATATGCACATGGATATATACATATATGTATACATGTGTATTTGTGTATATATGTGTGTATATGCACATCTATATGTTTAGGGGTATGTTTGGAAGGGTAAATAATTTATTTAAGAGTTATCACAATTTTAGGGGTATTGGAAGTTTTGAGCTAAACAGTCTGGGGAAACCAATAGCTAAATTATTAAAAAACAAAGAAATACTTTTAATTTCTTGTTTTGACATAGAAAAATGGTTAACTTTTTTTTCATTTCACTTAGTTCTAGAACAATGTTTACATTTAAATTTGGTTTATTTTTAGAGCTACAAAATTTGATAATACCTATGAGAATTGACTTGTTATTCACACACATACACATACATATATGGGAAAAGAGAGATATAGAAAATTGTGTAGGTGTATATCCTTTTATGAACTTGGTTAAATTGAACTAAAGCTACAGCTGGTGCTAACTGTGTGAAAAAAGAGTAGGGGTTACTAACTGTATTTAAATCATGTTGCATTTTTTTATATTTAAAAAAAATTCATAGGAGAACATATGTATCTAAGGCATTAGGAGCCAAAAATAAAAGTATGTACCAAAATGTATGAGAATCTACAGCTACTGAAATGAATATTGTCTAAGTTAAGAATATCACTTTTTAGCATCCTATTGCTTGGCAGGTAGAAGAAATGGAAGCCAATTCGAGCACCCAAAACAAAAAGGAAAAAGGAGAAATAGTCATAGATGAACAAATCAAATTTATACTTATGTAGTCAAAAACACTCCATATAAATATCGTGGTCTTTGAGGCAGAATGTCATATTACATAGGAACCAATAAGTACCTGAATTTCTGTTATTGTATGTAGAGACTAGATTCTGCTATAAGCAAAATTATATGAATATTTGCCAATCATGACTTTTAACTAGGAACTATTTCATTTGCAAGAACAATCAAGAGGGTTTTATAATTACACAATTGAATATAATTCAAGTCAGTCTAAAACATCACGAATTTCAACTAAGGAGCATATATCTATCTTGGTTTTCCTCCTATGTATTTTTCAGAGGAGATAATACATTCAATGCAGTTTGCAATCTGTAAAGTTTCATATAAGTGAGGGCTATTATTGTTCTCTATGTCCCTCTTAGCATAGCACCATGACCTGAACACAATGCCTCAGATATAATCAGATTTGTCTATTGCATCTCCCATCTAGGCACCAAGCTTTCATTAGTACAATCTAAGATTGCATTAGCTTTTTTTTTTCTCTCCCAGAAGCCATATTACATTGTTGTTTCATACTTAATAGTATTGATTAAAACTCATATGAACTGATGCTAAGATAGCACTCTATTAGCCGGTATTTGGGCAATTGATTGATTTATGCCAACATGTAAAACATATTAATCCCTGTTAAATTAAATGTTGTTGGTTTGGGCCAATTGTTAAAATCTACAGAGTTTTTTTTAATTTTTTTTAAATTTTCATCCTCATATGCAGTATTAACTGTTAGCACTACAAGGAAAGCAATGCAGCTGGGACATACAAAAGCAGGAAGGAAACATGTATGTGGTTCTTGTACCGAAAGGCTCAAATGGAATTACTGCTTATGCTGAAATTACTTGCTTAAGTGATAAGGGATCAATCACTAGTGCTGGTATTGTTCTTTATAGCAGACACTGAAGTATTAAATTTTAGACATGGAATGACCAAGAGCAAGAGTATTGAAAGAAGAATCAAGTTGGATCTTCATAGCAAGGAAGCAACATAGCCAATGTGGAGTGGGACATTTCCCCTGTGTTTATATTCTTGAACTGCCCTGAAAAGTCATTAGAATGTATCCTGACTGTGTTCTTCTTGGTCCATCTTGTTTATATGCAGCTAAGTTTGCTACATCACCTAGAAGAAGTCTAGGAACAATTAACACTATCGTCACTGTACTGTGATGCATCCTCATTTATTCATTTAGCAAACATTTAGCAACTTTCTGTACAGAACAGTATCTTACTACTGTGAGAGAAGGGTATAGATTACAGAATGGGTTAGTAAAACTGACTCACAGAAGCTGCATGCCTTTGAAATTCACTCCCAACCTGGAAAGAGGGTTTAAAGGGGAAGTACATGATCTTATCTATTCTAGTTTGGATAAGGACTTCCATGACTTCATCCAAGTCATTAATGAAAATATTTAATATTCTAATGCCAAGTACAAAATCCTGTTTCATGATACTAGCAATCCATCTCTGGAGTGACATTGATCCATTAATCAATTCTTTTTGGGTACAATTTTTAAATGAATTATAAATTCAAACAAATGTGCTACTAGCTAACTAAAGTTTTCTATTTTACCATAAGTACATGATGAGAGGCACAATATCAAAATGAAAATACCTCACTACCTTGAGTTTATTGGCATATATGCTTATCTATTAAAATTGGGACATATGTCCATATGTAATCTATTGGTACCACTACTGTTTTTCAAAATTTCTTAGAGATTGCAGATAACAGCTCTTCAATAATCTTTAGATCTTTGTCCAGTACATTTAGGAGGAATTTCTAGAGACATGAACTTATTTCAGATGGCCAGAAGATGTCTACCTATCTCCGCCCATCTTGTATTAAGTTACCTTTTTTAATTTTTTGAAATTGACATATTTTACCTTTACATCACCTTTTATTTTGATAGAAAACAACTGGATTACATGGGGAAAATGTACACATTTTATTTACTATTGTATTATTTAAAGGTCACTTGATAAACATGGATCAAATATAAAATATATTTTTATATGTTTTAAGAAACTTCCACACTTCAATAAATCAGTTGCCTGCTTACAAGTTATCATTATCCTAGAGTAAAAAAAATATATCCAAACAAAAGATAGAAAATAATCAGCTTGAATTAGAGCCTTTACTTCAATCAAATGAACCATTAAGAACAATAATGTTGCTGTTCAGTTGTGTCTGACACTTCATGACCCCATTTCAGGTTTTCTTGGCAAAGATACTGGAGAGGTTTGCCATTTTTCTTCCACCGCATTTTACAGATGAGGAAACTGAGGCAAAAAGGGTTAAATGACTTGCCCTGGGTCACATAATTAGTAAGTGTATAAGGCCAGATTTGAACTTAGGTCCTCCTGTCTCCAGGCCCACACTTTATCCACTGTGCCACCTAGTCATCTGAGCACAATAGTAAAAATAATATAAGTCAGAAATGCAAGTCAAGAAATTCTGGCTTAAATTCCAGCCTGATATCTATTGGTTATGTCCCTGGGTAAATCAATTACTCTCTGAGAAACCCAGGTACTTCTCTAAAACTATAAATTACAGGGTGATGTTGGATGTACATTTGTAGAAGTTTCTTAACTGGCAGATCTCTATGCCAGTGAAATCACAGGTTTGGCCCCAAACACAGGAAAACAAAAGAAACAAAAGAAACAAAGGAACAAATGGGGAAAATCACATAACCTAATGAAAATAAAAACAGAAAAAAATTACAGTTACACTTCCTTATGATGACTTAACTATGCAAAATAAACCTGGATTGAAAAATAAAAGCTTCTTCAAAAATTTCTCTTTAATCAAAAATGGATTTAGAAGTCCATCTAAAATTATGTGTTTTCCAAATATGACATTTGATTAGAAGTTTACAACTCAAGATAATTCTGAAAAAATCAATGGGGCAATTTCTTCTTAAAGTAAACAAGTTTAAGGAGGTAATGATAAAATATAAATGTGGTGTTTCCTCCAAATCTATGAATTACAAGAATAAACCTGGATGAGGAAATGAATCAATTTTTCTCTTCCCAATAAAACTGAATTTTCTATAGCTTATAAGTACCCAGAAAGCAGAAACCTTTGGAAGCTTTTAGAAAGTTGCATCATCAGCATTACTAAATGGGAGTTTATATGAAAGTAGGTTAATGATACAATACAACAGATTTATTATTAACCACCTATTGTGGGCAGGGCAGATGAAAAGTCTTCATTCTGTCCCAATGAATAAAAATACAGCAAACATTATATCAATTATATGTATATACTACTAACCTCCTTATCTCCCTATTATATTAGTTGTATGTATACACTGACTCCTTCCCTCCTTGTTCAGTCAGTTTATAAATATTTACTAAGTACTTACTGTATGCCAGGCACTGTGTTTACTGCCCTATCTTAGGTCTTCCTTTAAGAGTTAGCACAAGCTTTATCTTCAGTGTGCAGAATTTTCTGATTGCCCAACCTGCTTCTGCGTTTCTTCCCAAATTACCTTGTACTTTACCAGTTTAGCGTAGATGGAGTGTCCCTAAAGTCCAAGTACAGTTCTAAACTTAAGTACAATGTAATTTGGGAGCTGCTTCAATAAAGTGGTGAGAACAGAAGGCAAATAAAAAGGGGGTGGGGAATGTGTGCATGGTAGGTAACTGGAAGCAGCAAGAACCAGCCCTGTAGAAATTTTGGCAGTGAAGGGGAAGAGTGAACAACAGGAAACTAGCTTGAGGGAATGAAGGCCTCCAGGGAACTTTTTTGTTATTGATGATGTTATTGCTATTCTTAGAATAGAGGAGACCTGGGCAAGTTTACAGAGGGAAGAAGAGTTAGTGAAAAGAGAGAGTTTGAAAATGAGAAATGGGGGAAGAGTAGAGGAAGATTGATATAGCCAGATCATGAGGGGGATGTGAAGATCACAGGGTAGGTGCTAACATCTGTTGCAGAGGATGAAGACAGGGATTCTATGAAATATTTGACAAAGCCTGACAAACTAAGGCAAGTGATCTTGATCATAATTGGCTTCAAGGTGAATGTATTTATAAGGAACAATAGTGAATAATCCTTTAGAAAATATGAGCCTATGGTATGGGCTCAAGAAATAAAAGGAGCCTAAGGTTATATTCTTATGGATTCCTGTCTGTCTATCATCAGTGCTTTCTTCAAGAAGAGTCAGTAGGAAATGAAAGTCTAGGCCCTCTAAAATTTCTCAAAGTCTTTTAAAAATGTGAAACTGATTATATAATTACAGCAGGAAGAAAGGTTATTAGTGCATAGAGCATTTCAGTATTAGCTGCTCTCTAGGTTTAACCAAAGCAGAGGCCAAAATTAATATCAAATTAGAGGAAAGGATAAAGATAAGAATAAGAGTTCATGCAATTATAATATTTCCAGTCAGACATATTAAAATATGTTGTTGTAGCTAAGGAATAAGAAATGGTCAAAAGAAGAGACATCAACTCTGAATTTAACCATCTTTGAAAAAATGAATCAGTTGCAGTAGTTTCTACAAGGAAGTCTTTAAAAAATCCAGAATTTACCTTTGTTTGCAAATACTTCATATCTTTGTCAAATAGACATTGCAAGTTGGTTTTTAGAGTACAAAGTCATTTGTAAAACATTAAAGAGGATGAAACATTACAAGCACTATCACTATACAAAACATCACTATACAAAGCAGCAAAAACTAGTTAAGGAGGAAAAGGCTTCAGAGAGCTTGACATGAGACCTAGCTAAATAAGACATTTAAGAGAACACTGATGGCTAAAGATAGGACAACAAATAAGGTGTGAAATGAGACAAACTTGCCAGCATTTCCATAGTGACCTACTCTCAGCAATGACAGTGAAAATAGAGTTTTTGGATTCCACCACCTTATTCCCCAAAGTATTTTCTGAGAGTGTAGCAATTGCCTTTCTGAAAATGAAGTTAGGTGGAAGAGCTATACCAGATTGAATTCATGGAGGCAACATAATTTGAAAGAATATTGGAGATGGATTTTCAAGGTATTTAAATGAGGGGTTTGTTCCAAAAGACTGGAAAATATAATAGTTAGCAATATTACTTCCTAAGAATGTAACTGAGAAGACATAAGGATATTTGTAACCATGTTTTTTAAATTTTGTTAAATCTTTATGAGGAAGGTTTTTTTTAAAAAACCTGAGATCTACCAAATGGTGTTTTTAAAATATATTTTGATAAGTGTATTTCAAGATATTTGATTTTATTTTTGTGTTTTAAAATATTCTGAGAAAGGGTCCATAGTTTTCATGAGATTATCAAAGTGGTCCATGATAAACAAAAGATTAAGAGATGCTACTTTATAAAGGTAGTTTAAAACCACATCCTTAAAAATTTGAAAAGGTAACAGATAAATTTAGGCATCTTCACATGGTAGTCATACAATTGAAAACACAGTCTAAGTAAAATATTTAGTATTTATTAATCATAATAAAGAACATAGCTCTCTCCTATAGTGTTATGATAAATATATTAAGATCCTATGACCAAAAAAAAAAAAAAGGTTCAGGATAGACATGATCACATAACTTACTTTGTTCAACAATATGCCAAGGAACAAAACAGGGAAATTTGTAAATGAAATGTATAATAGAAGGCATCCTACACAAAGTTCAACAAGAAAAGGGAACCTCTATTATTGTTAACATTCTTCAAATGTTCCTGTTGATGAAAGACATTGTGCTGATACATCAAATCCTGGGACACTGGAGTGCTTCGTGAATGAGATTCATGGTCACTTTAAAGAAATGAATGTCACTCATACTGGAAAAACAAAGGGGATGAAAAATGTATATTGCCTAAATGATGACACACATTTGTATTGGTATGGATTAGACTACATGAATCAGAAAGGTGGTGCATGAAAATAATGAGATAAAAACAGTACTGGATAGGAATAAAAGAATGGGTTGGATTGAACATAGGAAAATCTATAGCACTTTGCAGATGGAGCACTTAGCAATACTCACAGCAATTCCCAGTTAAATTGGTTTACCTGCTGCTCCTCTAACTTAATATTCCATCTTCTGTTTCTATACTTTTGCAGTTTTTTGACCATGTTATATGCTCCCTTTTTACTTCAAACTCTTAGATCCATAGCTTCCTTCATTGCTCTGTTTAATTACTCCTTCCCCAATGAAGTTTTTCCTTCAAGTTATCTTGAATTTTCTTATCATGTATATGAATTTTCTTATCTGCATAATATAAGTTTACTGAGAACATTTTTGCTTTGTTTTGTCTTTGCCTTCCTGGTGCCTATAATAGTTTCTTTCACATAGCAAGCACTGAATAAATACCCTTGTATTGAGTTATCAAATGAGCCAAAGCTTCTTATTCCCAGAAAAACCTCATCTCTTCAATGCCAACATTTTTCCAGTGAGGCCACACAACTGAGATACCAAGATCTCAGGAGAATAAAAATTTTAGGTGATGCAAAGGGCAAAGATGCAACATGGCTTTATGGGAGCTGCAGCCTATTGAGTAGGATGATTTGTGTATTATAACAGAAATATAAAAGAGCTCACCAAGGACAACTATGACTAAAAAAAATAGGTGAGTATGTAGCAAGAATGAAGAATCACTGATGAAAAACCCAAGTACTAAACTGTTTAAATCCAGCCTCAGACACTTACTAGTTGACTACCTTGGGTAAGTCACTTAACCTTGTTTGCTTCAGTTCTTCATCTGTAAAACTACCTGGAGAAGGAAATGGAAAACCTCTCCACTATCTTTGCCAAGAAAACACGAAATGGCTTCACAAAGAGTAGGGCAGAACTGAAAGAACTGAGCAACAGCAACAACAACATGATATTTGGTAGAAGATGATGTTCTAAACCTATTTGCCAGGGCAATGGTGGTTTAATGGTAGAATTCTTACCTCCCATGCCAGAGAGCTGGGTTCAATTTCTGGATAATACAGCTACTATGGGGGCAGTTAAGTGGTACAATGGATAGAGTGGCAGGCTTGGAGTTGGGAAGACTCATCTTCCTGAGTTCAAATCTGATTTCAGACACTTATTAGCCGTGGGACCCTAGGCAAGTCACTTAACATTGTTTGCCTTGGTTTCTTCATCTATAAATTGAGCTGGAGAAGGAACTGATAAATCACTCCAGTATCTTTGCCACGAACACAACAAATGGGGTTGGGAAGAGTCAGACACATCTGAAAAACAACAATGAGTATTCTTGGGAAAAATATTCACAGTGATGAAACCATAGAGAAAGAATAATAATTATAATTTGAATATAGTGATTATAATTATTAATATAATATTTATTATTATTAAGTAGGACTTTATGTTTTGCAAATAATTTTGCAAAGATTGTCTCATTTCATAGCATCTTTATTAACTCGTGTTATTAGAAAGGAGATGTACCATGTATAATTATAAATAGTTGACAATGATAGAATAATTTAGAGATAAACTTTAATTTAGGATCAGATATACCTTTCTAATTACATTATGTTTAAGCTAAAATTAAACCAGGCACATGACAATTGAATAGGTGTGGAGATGGCCCCATATAGACTATATCAGAAATGCAACTCAAGTTGCAAGTTTGGGGAAACTTAAGACAAAAAAAGAAAAAATCAAAACTGTACTTCAAATTTTCATTTGAGTACTTCCATTATTGGTTATTAAATCAACATTCATTTTGATATTCTGCTATTTCCATTGTGCAGCCAGGTTATTCTTATGTTATTTCTTTTTTTTCCCTCCATGCCTTTTCTAATGTGGTTATTCTAGCTTGGAGTGCTTATGCTCTCCTGCCATTCTCCCAAGTTATTTATATCCTATCCATCTTCAAAGTTCAGATCAATTCTCATCTCCTCCTCCAAGAGATTTTTGCAACAGTTCTAGCTCTTGTTGGTCATTGCCTCTGAAAATTCCAAACCTTTGAGTAGTGTAATAGAAGCACAGCTCAGGAAGAAGGGGTAAAGGGGTGCTCCTAGGTCTGTGTAAGGCAAATAAAAGGAAGGACAGAAGGAAAAAAAAGAACTAAGAAACAATCGCTGTTTTGTTTTTTACTTCCCCTCCAAACTAATTCACTAACAGAGAAATATAATGTTTAAGAGCATGTGAAAAATGGCACTGATTTCTTTGTTTTGCTTTAGCACAAAATCCTTGAAACGCACCATTATATATACTATATGAACTGAAAACACACAAAAACACACAAAGGATGCATAAGTAATTATTCCATAATAGTGAAGTGATAAAAATGCTTTTAGTTTAGCTTCATTTGAGACTCGCACATTTTGACTAGAGAAAAAGACTGAATTTATTTTTAAAGCAATATACAAGTCATATTTTCTTAAATTTTGGTTTTCATCCAACTTTAAGACTGAAAATTTGAGAATTGGATTGTGAATGAAAAGATAAATACATATTCATATTTTTGGGAAATTTTGAGGAAATGAGATTCATTTTTCATAAGTTTTCTTTCTCCGTTTTTATGAAACATATGCCTCCAACACTTGAAACAGTTTTTGTTTCTTGTCATCTCTTGGACCCTCTTCTTGCCCTCATAATTAGAGATTTTAATGATTCACATCACTAATCCCTTAAATAACCCTGCTACATAGCTGACCAATTCCTCATTTTCTTGAATCCCATGTATAATATCAATTACCAATAGGGACACAGCTTAGACTTCATCATTACAGGTATATCCCAAACTCTATGAGTCATATCTCCTTGAACTCTGCCTTGGATAATTTATCCACTCTTGTGGCTACAGCTATCATCTCTGTATACCTGATTCCCCAATCTCCATGTCTAGATACAATTACTTTTAATTCTGAACTCCAGCAAGATACTGCTACCTGTCTGTTATATATAACAAATTTTACGTTCTATAGTCTCAAGAAATTAAACATCATTCATTAAAAATTTTAAATCTTTTTTCTAAAATCATTTTATTTTCCAACTTGGCTATTTTCTTTTCTTTTTTTTTCAGGGCAATGGGGTTTAAGTGACTTGCCCAGGGTCACACAGCTAGTAAGTGTGTGAGGCTGGGTTTGAACTCAGGTCCTCCTGAATCCAAGGCTAGTGCCTTATCCATTGTGCCACCTAGCTGCCCCCAACTTGGCTATTTTCTTAACAATGGTGTCATGCTTCATGATGGAAAATGGTCTCCACATTCAGAAAAAGAACTGTGGAATCTGAATGCAAATTGAACTATGCTACTATATTCACTTTTTTGTTGTTTTTGTTTTTCTTTCTTGAGGTTTTTCCCTTTTGTTCTGATTATTTTTTCACAACATGACTAATGTAGAAATATGTTTAACATGATCAGACATATATAACCTATATTAGATTGGTTGTTGTCTTATGGAGAGAGGAGGCAAGGAAGGAAGGGAGAAAGATTTGGAACTCAAAGTCTTAAAAAAATTAATGGTGAAAACTATCTTTACATGTAACTGGAAAAAAATTAAATACCATTAAGATTTACCAAAAAAAAAAAATAGGTTCATCTTTCTTTCAGTCATTCACCAAGCCTCAAAATTTTTATAGTCATGCTAGTCTCTTTCTCATACTAAATTATACCCCTAACCTGTTTTTTCCCTTCCTTCATAATGTGAATCACTGTCTCTGTCTGTCCTCTTCATATATGAACTATGGCAATAATTTATAAGATCTCTTTGTTCCAAAGTTCCTATACAATTGCCAGATTAATTTTCCCATAACACTACTTTGTTTATGAAACCTCCTCCCTTTCTCCTTCACTTTCTGCTCAACAAATTCCAATATTTCCCCATTATTCACAAAGTCTGAACACTTTTGTCTAACATTCAAAGACATTCACAACTGTGTCGTAGTTTATTTCTCCAACATTATTTCCCACTCATCCCCTTAATGAACCCTTTCCACATGCCATACTTGAATTGTCACTGGCACAGAAAGAAACATAGACTGATACAATCACAAAATGTTGGCACAAAGCAGACCCTTTCTAAAGGTTTGTTGACTTAAAATTAAATGTTATTACTTGAATCCTACTTCTTCCCCTCTGCTCCTGCTGTATTTTATTCACATCTCTACAAACCAAGTGCCCACTCTCCTTACACAACTTTCTACTTCCCTGATCAATTTGCACTTTTGCTATTCCTATTGCCTTATTTATTTTTTTTTTTTATTCTGATCTCCTAAAAGGACAGGAACTGTCTTTTGCCTTTATCTCTGTGTGTGTGTGTGTGTGTGTGTGTGTGTGTGTGAGAGAGAGAGAGAGAGAGAGAGAGAGAGAGAGAGAGAGAGAGAGAGAGAGAGAGAGAGAGAGAGAGAGACTTGGCCAGACAGTTCACATGGACCATGAGATATACCAAAGAAAGAAATCCACCCGCATATCCTTTGGGAATATAAATGACATCAGCTAGGTGGTGCAGTGGATAAAGCACTGGCCCTGAATTCAGGAGGGCCTGAGTTTAAATCCGGCCTCAGACACTTGACACTTAACTAGCTGTGTGACCCTGGACAAGTCACTTAACCCTCATTGCCCCCCCCACCCAAAAAGAGATAAACAGGGAATATAAATGATACTTTCAATGGTCCAAAGCTTTTGACCGCTGAAAAAATTCCTCATCTAACCTCAATACTCTTCAGCTAATGCTGTATGTCTGTAAGTGTTGGAACACTATGATTTCAGAAGAATTAAATCACCCAAAAAGCAATGAAGATAGCCAATGGGAGCATGTAGGTTGAAGCATATTGCCAGTGGAATACCACAAGTGATGTAAAATTCATCAAGTAAGGAAATCTAACTCCTTAACTTCTTTGCAAAGTTAGGGGACTACAAGGATAGAATTTTAAATATTATTGACAGCCCTGGTTGATATGTTGGTTAGTTTTACTGAGTTGATTTTTCTCATGTTTTCATTCTTTGCTACTAGCAATAGAGCTCTGTGTACGTAATGTGTGAGGAATATGTTCTGAAATAAAGAAAATGCTGAAAAATCATATCTTTTAAAACAATTAATCATGGTACAAATATCTGGCAAAAGAAGTCATCTGGTCATATTTCAAGAATATGGAATGGAAGGCAGATAGCCAGAGACATGCACTAGGATACAGACAATATTAAAAGAATAAGAGGAAAGCAGTCTTTCACATTGATCTACTCCTTTATATCAGATTTACAGAAAATAATGGACAAAAAAAAAATAGAAGATTCAAAAAGTATGGAACATTTATTATCTACACCAGTAGATGGAGTGCTCTTCATAATAAGATCCCCAATCCATGGAAGGTATCAAAGTAAGTAACAAAAAAAATTTTTAAATCATTTACAAACAAGCATGGTTTAATGATTTTGCGATGTTGTGCTTGTATCATAATATATTGATCATTTATTAAAAGGAACTTATGGTAATGTCCTGGCTGAGTTTAAACTCACAATTCAGACTAGGCATTTTGCCATTTCAAATGTAACTAAATATAGTAGTAGTTGTAATCCACATCTTTTATTTAGTCCCCATAAAAAAATTCTATAATATAAATAATTTTGTTGAAGAAATTAAATAGGCCATTTTTTCACATTGGCAAATCGCTTGTGGCTAAAGTCATGTTGTTGATTTTTGCTACAAATAGTTGTTATCCTCCTCCTCCTCCTCCTCCTCCTCCTCCTCCTCTTCCCTTTCCCACCAACAAATACCTGTATATACACCCACTTTTGCCAACTGAACAAAAGATAAAAGACAGTAGATGGAAGGATAGAGGGGAGGAGCAAGAGACAAAATCTACTTTAGCAAAAGTTCAATGGCTTTTGACAAAGATGATTTGCTCAGTATAGAAACTGAGTTGAAGGGATTTATTGATGTCATTCTGTCTGTAATTGGCATACCTAGAATTGATGCCTATTTGTGGTCCCATGAAAAAGATTCCTGAAATATGGAATCAGAATATAAGGGTTTGATTCCTTACCCTGCCACTAAAGACCTGTGGGATGGTAAACAAATAACTTTGCCTGAATGAGCCCGTTTTCTCATCTGTACAATGAAAAGGTTGGGCAATGGCTTCTAGGGTTTCTTTTGGTTCTAAATCTATGGTCCTATGAAATGGATATGTTGTTTTGTCTTAGTTTGAGAACTTTTAAGGCATCTGCTTCAGTTAAGTTGCAGAAACTAGTTTGCCAAATGTGCTATATCAAATAAGAAGTGTATCCTTATAAATAATAAGTCAAGCTAATCTTTAGTACTTTGATGAAAACCTTCCCTAAAGCATAGGCATTCCTTAAAGTTCTTTTATTAGTTATTATTTTAATTGGACCTATTTAATTACAATGTTTGGTGTGTAGTAGTGCAGTTAGGAATATGTTGGTGTGATGGCATGTTCATGCATTTATTATTTGTAATTTGGAGAAAATTAAATTGTTAATACTAGGGATACAGCCCCGTTCATTAGGACAACCATTGACCCATGAGTTTCTATAAAATTTAAGAGCTGATTGATCTTGTTACCAAGATGAATGATCTGTAGAGTAGGTCAGTTCTACAACTATCGGGTGTCCGTAAGAGGGGCAAGTTTTAGAATGGGAAATCAGTTTTACCTGGAGTAGCAAAGAAGGAGGAATTTAGGCCCTAGTCAATAATTCTCCCTAAAACCCATCTTTGATGATGTCATTACTCCATTCAAAAATATTTTAATGGCTTGCTCTACCTATCTATCTAACCATCTTTCCATATCTATCTTTATCTGTATTTTTTATAATTTTCTTGTCTTTCTTCCCTATTTGGACTCAGTTTAAATATCAAACTAGATGACTTGCTATAGCCTATAAATTCCTCACTGCCAATAATATTTATTATGTTATTTCTTCTGCCTGAGATAAGTTCCTCTTCTGTCCCTTCATGTAGAAACCTTTTCTTATGCTCTCACCTAGATTTGTCTACTCTCTGACACATTTCTCCATCATATTGTAACTCTCATGTCTCTTAGCAGGTTTTACCTTTTGTTTTAGTTATTTGGGTGGTGATTATCTTTCCTACTCAATTAAAATTTCCATTAGAACAAGGGGAACCCTTTATTTATCTTGGTAATCCCAAGTCATGGAACAACTAGTAAGTGCCTCTAAAAAGTTTGTTGTACTGAATAAACAAGGAATACTCGATAGAAATCAGGAACAAAACTAGAACTATATAGAGAAAAAATAATACACTCTGAATATCATAGGAAAGATGACCATAGAAACTCAAAATGAAAACTAGAATGATGTCAAATAGGAGCACCAAAATTTTTTTGAATATACAAAATAGGTCAATGCTTCTTAGAAAAATAGATTATGAGAACATAAGATATTCAGAGCAGAGAAGAAAGAAGAGATCTTTTAAAGATGAGATTCTAAAAAAAGGAAGCATCAGAATATGTTAAGGTATAGTACCACAAAATTAGATAGGGAATTAATATAAATATTAATTTTATTAATGCTGAGTAATACTAATAGTTTAAAACCAAATTACGGACAAGAACAAATACATTTGATAGGGAATGGGAAATGGGGAGGTAGCAACATGTTTGCAGTGTTTGAAGATAATAATGCAGAGAAGAATCTATAAAGAAAATAATTAGGAAATTTAATATTGATGGTTATGATCATGGCTGTCTTTATGAGTACTGATATGCTACTGTTTTAGGAAAAGATCTATGTTTTAAAATATTTCTCCCATGTCTGTCGTTCCACTTGAATGTCTATTATGAAAAATTCATTCCTGTAAGTCTTGAGGCTTACCATTTAGTTGAAATAAAAATAACTATGAGAGGGTGATACCTTCAAGCCTCATCATCTACCACCCTAGTTGTATATCAGATGCTTTTCAACTTGTTCTAGAACAAGTTCCTACAGGAAAGAGGATATGAGATAAAGAAGAGGTTCCAGGAAAGTGAATGGAGAACCTCATAGCAGGTAGTGAGAGGGTCTGGGATATGACAAGTTAATCTATTTCACGATTTTACCTAAGGCTGACTTTGGTATAAAGAAAAGTACATTTTATCATATGCCTCCCAACCTCATCACTTTGGGGGGACATCTTCATGGCATGTGTAAAATAAAAAGATGTAGTTAATTAAAAACTGTATAACTTAAAGTACAGTTGCAACAATAAGGAGCATGTTTAAAGGTCAGAGCTGATAACAACAGAGCTTACTGCATGCTGCGTGGGCATCTCTAATGATTAAAGCCATGCAGTTTCACTGGTAGTTTAAAGTAACTGCAGTGATAAAAGCCACCATGAGTCAATGAAAATATTGAAGACAAAAGTTATTACCAACCCATGTATTTTCTGGATAGCTGGTGAAAATAAAGGCACCAATGCCAGTGCACAAGCTGTGGGTTTGAGTATACACTGAACCTCAAAAACACTTGAATTTAGAGGAGTGTGATCTAGTGGTTCAACGTGAGAAGGAATGCTGGCTAGAATGCAGTTACAGATGATGTAGTTTCCTTAAGTAGCTACTATGCACAACCAATCATAAATATTAATGATTCGGTACTAATTTTTAGCCATTTACTGAAATAAGAGTCTTTATTTACCTTCTTTTTGAGGAGGGGAGTGGGGGGGTGTGATGATTTAGAAGCCAATAACATTGACAATTTAGTTTGTGGACAAAAATAAAATGGACAGGTTAACATTACTTAATTTAAAGCATCAACCTTTTAAAGTTAAAAGAATTGCACTTTCAGGGGCAGCTGGGTGACGCAGTGAATAGAGCACCCGCTCTGGAGTCAGGAGTACCTGAGTTCAAATCCGGCTTCAGACACTTAACACTTACTAGCTGTGTGACCCTGGGCAAGTCACTTAACCCCAATTGCCTTACCAAATAAAAAAATTAAAAAAAAAAAAGAATTACACTTTCTGAATAGATATGATTCTGACATAAATATTCACTTTTTTTTCCAGGGCGATGAGGGTTAAGTGATTTGCCCAGGGTCATACAGCTAGTAAGTTTCAAGTATCTGAGGCTAGATTTGAACTCAGGTCCTCCTGAATCCAGGGCCAGTGCTCTATCTACTGTGCATCTAGCTGCCCCTCCCATTTGTTTTTAAAATAAGTATTTTTGAACAAAAAAAGTGTTTGGTAGATGGGGACTCATATATATGGCACTTGGTTCTTTAATTTTTTTTTAATTAAAATATTCAGTAAATAAATTTGTTAGAGAGTATCTAATATGAATGAGTGAAATATGTGAAATGCTATGATTACTTTTATTATTTGATTACTATGTGCCAAACATTGTGCTAAGTGATGGTGATACATTTTCTTTTGTAATGAGCCATTTCCTATTCTTGAGGAGCTCATACTGGGGGAGGCAACACATAAAAAGTATAG